>NC_057810.1:699939617-699995417 GCF_018294505.1 Triticum aestivum | reverse complement strand
GCCTCGCCGATGAGCTCGCCCCGGCCGCCATGTCCACACACACACACACACACTACACACACACTACACACACACATTATTAATTTGTTTGTTATAAATTTTTCTGTTTTTTAGTTATAGAAATGTTAGGAAATTATTCTGTTTTTAGTTATATAAATATTAGAAATGTTAGTTATATAGAAATGTTATAAATGTTTTCTGTTTTTTAGTTATAGAAATATTTATAGAAATGTTAGCAATTTTTCTGTTTTTTAGTTATATAAATATTAGAATTGTTATAGAAATGTTAGTTATATAATCAGGAAATTTTAGAATTAATTTTAGTTAGATGAATTAGATTAATGTCAAATTGTTAGAATTTGCATATATATAGAATTCTAGTTATCACAATCCAATCATTTAAAAAATGTTACTTTTTGCGGGCATATAGTATTTGTTCTCGACGATATGCCCGGCCCGCATCCTCGCCGTCGACCCGTTCGCGATGACGTCCTGCTTTAGAGGACCCATGTCCGGGACTGGGCTCCGCCGGGCTGGCACTGGGAGGTGCTACCTGGAGGGGCGCGCCGCTTGGTGAGGAACCCGACCTCGGGTCCCGTCCTCGACCCTGATCTTCTTTGGTGGTGTTCACGTGTGCCACATTCGGTGCAGAGGCAGCCGGCCCCGCCGGAGGTGGTGCGTCGCCATGTCAGGGAGGAAGATGAGCACGTCCATCGCTACATGGCTGCTATGGACGACGTCAGGTTCTCCACTACTTGGCGGGTTCTTTGGGCAGATGAACGGAGATATGATCCTGTGATGGTTCCTTCTCTTTGGGTGTGCACCACACGCGCCCCAGGAACCGCGAGTAGCGCCCTAGATTCTTCTGTAGTACTCGATCTTTATTAGGTACCTAGCCAGTGATGTATTTGATATATAATATTCGAGATGATGTATTCGAGATTATATATATTAAGACGATGATGTATTCGAGATTATATATTCGAGACGATGTATTCGAGATTCAGTTTTTCCTTATTGATTAATTGCATCCATGCATTGTAATTTGAATACTAAATTGTTTTATATTTCTTCTGTATTAATTAGTAAAGTAAAAGCTATGGAGGACAATACCGGCAGAGAGAGAAGAGGAATTGTTCGACATCATACGCAGCCCTCATAGGCTAGATGATCAGAATGAAGATGACGGCTCCCAATATCTGAACAATAACGGAGAGGGTGATGAAAAGATATTCGATCTCGACGACCGAGCTGATGAAGTCATGAACTATGATTATGATGACACAGACAATGTTAGTGATGACACAGATAATGCTGATCTTCAAATAACAAAGACTTCCGGCGAGGTATATATTTATATAAGCATGCATCCTGGTGATCATCACATGTTTTTTTATTGAAGATATATTAACGAATCGATCTTTCTTCTTTCAGCCCTCCGGATCGAGCAAATCTGCTTCTACAGACTTCAAGACAAAGCGAGGCCCGGGCAGATTGTTGAAGGATGGTGTAAAGTACCACATCGAATCCACCAAACTTAGTGGCGAACCCCTCATGCCTAAGAACGTTGTAGACAAGTGGACTCGTCAGTGCGGAGTTCTTGTGAAGGACAAACTCCCGATCTCCATTCAAGAATGGAAAGAGCCAAAGACTAAACGTCCAGGTGTTACTTGGGTCGATGACAGAGCCAAAAAAGACTTGGTGAAATCTCTGATGGAACATTTCACCCTACCAGATCATTTCACTAAAGCAGATGTGGAGAAAGTCAAGGCCGTTGCTCTTAAGAAGATGGCAATTGCATTCAACACCCACAAGAAAACTGTATGGGCCAACTACCACGCTAATGAAAGGAAGACTCCAGATTTCAAGGGAACACTGGAGAAGCAAATAGAACACTGGGACGATTTCGTGACCTTCAAGGATTCAGAATTATCTAAGGAACGGTCGATGAAAAACAAGGCAAATGCCGCAAGAAAGATGCAGTTCCATAGGCTGGGTCCAGGTGGCTACGCGGTGGGATTGCCTAAGTGGGATAAGTCTGAGCAAGAGATGGAGGGTGCAGGGGTCACTCCGATTACTAGGAGCTGGCCCCCCAGGGGTAGAACTTGGTTCTATGCGCATGGGGGGGCGTTGGACCCGAAGACAGGCCTGGTTTCGAAGAAGGCAAGTCTAAAAGGATCCGAATAAAAGATACTTAACGCAATAGAAGAAGCTCGAGCGGGGGTGTTCACGCCCAACAGAGAGAACGACGAGCTTACGCGCGCCCTGGGAAATCCTGAACACCCGGGAAGAACACGAGGCATGGGCGTTATTCCCTGGTATGAGGGCTTTTCGGACTGGAATGACGACTACAGGTCCCGTGCAAGAAAGAAGATGGAGGAGGAGAAGAAGAGGAAGCTGGAGGAGGAGCAGAGGAAGCAGGACGCAAAACGCCTTCAAGGCCTAGAAGCAAGGCACGTGGACCTGGCACTCAAATTCCAGCAGCAGCAGCAACATATCGACTCACTTAGCCAGGAAAGGGGGTCTCAGCAGCGGCAACAACAAGCGGATGATCGTACAGCATTGGATAGCACCGTCCCATCCATGCCGAGAAGCAGCGTTGGTTCTGCCCCGGGCGACACACTGCTGGATACATACCCTGTGGATGACATCATAGAGAACACTAACTATGAGCTACACTCCAAAATGAAGAACATATCCATGAAGGTGGCGGACGGCGTTGCTTTTCCAGTGACCCCAGAAGCAACCTACCATTGCATCCCGATTACAGAGGGCTATGCTCGTGTCATGGTTGATGAAGTGGTGGACCCATGTTCGGGGCTAACGCTTGACATTCCTGGAGGTGAAGACGAGCGCACACTGGGAGAGGCCATACATCGTATCATCCTATGGAGAAAGGATTGCATCATCTTTCGAAGTCCACCGACACTGCCTCGTCTGCCGACTCCTCGAAGTCCGCCACCGAGTCAGCAGACTCCCGCTCCTCCAAGTCCACGAACGCGTGAGACGACTCCTCCTCGAAGTCCGCCACCTCCTCCGTCGGTTTCAAGTCTGGCATCGTGTCAGGCCACACCTCCTGCTTCAAGTCCGGCACATCGTCAGGCCACTTCTCCTGGTCCAACTCCACGTCAGCCGTCTCTGCCGTCTCAGCAATCGCAGAAGAGACATGCCGCAACTTTGGTGCGTAGCGGTACGAGTCGAGGTAGTTAAGGAAGTACAGGCGGAGACAAGCGATATAAATATGGTCCAAGCCTCGCTCCTCTTCCTCAAAGGCCTTACGACATGACCGAGGAGCAAAACGTAGCCATAGTGCAGGCCCAAGTGGACGCCCATTTTGGACCGAAACCGGCACCGCCGCCAAAGGAGAAAGTGCCTCAGAAAACGATTGACCACTTCATTCATATGGCTAGAGCACCAGCTCCCAAGCCTGTTGACTCAGACTATGAGCATCAAATCAGGAAGCTACATAGAGCACGGCTATAGAAGGAAGCGAGCTCGAGCTCGAGCCAACAAGCAGCTGGCAAAAAATGCGGGAAAACCGTTCCCCAGCTGGGAGAACAGGCGGCGCAAGCGATCCCCCCGCGTGTTGTGCCAACAACGCATGAGAGGAGTACGCGCGCCAAATATTATTGTGGGCAAACTGTTAGCGTTCCCCAGCAGGGCGATGTGGTAATAACGGAGGAGCATATCATGCAGGCTGAAATGCTCAAGATCTCTGTTGGACAACTCCTCGAAATCGAGCCCATGTCTCCGCTTAAAGAATCAGAAATAAAATGGAAATATATGCCTGGGGCCAACCTTTGGTCCATCCAGACAAGGTCAAGGACCTCCCAACGAGAATGTATGAATTGCATCAATGGTACATGAACATGACCAAGATTTCCAATCGAGTGTCCCTCATGGTGAATGTCAAGAAGGAGCATTATTACCATGAGAAAGCTCTGTCCATTGAGTATACAGAACTTTTTCAGTTATACAATCAAGACGCACTCGACAAGTCTATCGTCAGTTGCTATTGTCTGTAAGTGTTTTCTTTCTGTAATTTAAGTCTCAAGCTAATTATGTAGTGATAATTTTGATCAATCATTACATGTAATTATCCTCACTATATTCTTTTCTGTGGTATTATATGCAGGATGAAGATGTATGAAATGAAAAAATCTGGACGCTATGGCATTGGGTTCATTGACCCAAATACCATTAATGAGGACATATGGAAGTTTCCATTTTATCAAGCAGGTGTAGAGGAAAGCATGGTAGAGTTCTTGAAGCGCCTCAATAGCAATGAAGATATACTACTTCCTTACAACTTCCCGTGAGTCACACTGTCTTGTACTACAAATTCTGTTTTTGCTTACTAGCTAGCTAGATGTTAATAATTAAGTGTATACGGTTTACGGTAGTTGATTAATTTTATGCACGTGCCCACTTATTTAAGACATGCAAACGTGTGCGCATGCAGTTGGCACTGGGTCTTGATAGACATTAAAGTTGAGGAAGGAAAAGTTGAATTACTAGATTCACTAACTAAAGAAGAAAGTGACTTCACCATCGTGAAGGGGATAGTCAACAGGTAATTTCAATCATTCTTAACTATATATATCTCGGCCTATTATTAGTTGTCATTTCCTGATATGAACTATTTAATAACCCCTTTATTAATTTTCTTTGCCGGCGGGCAGGGCATGGGCAAAGTTCATCAAGGTGACTCCAGGCGAATGGAAACAAAAGTTGTTTTGGCATCGACCAAAGGTAAGTAATTAAGTAGTACTAGCTAGCTACCATCTCTTTAATTCTTGTTTCAATATCATTAATTAATTATCATGCTTGATTAATCATTATCTGATTCAATTCCATTCTCGTAAAGGCCCTGAAGCAGGCGCCGGGGAATAATCTGTGTGCATTCTACGTTTGCGAGAACATTCGCATGATGATGTCCGAAAGGAGTAGATCTGATAGACAGGACTGGATACGTTTGTCAGAACACTATTCACACCATTAGCGATATCTAGTCACACAACTAACACACATGCATATTGATCTCCTTCTTAACAGTTCAGAGAGGTGCGGGATAAGCTCCTACCATCGGACCGCATACTAGCACTTCAAGAGGAAATAGCCGGATTTTTGCTCGACCAGGTCATAAATCCCAAAGGAGAATACTATTACCCGCTACCGCCCCCATGAACCACTTGTCATCGTGCTCCGGAGGCACCAAGGCAACATATGTAGGAGAAATTGTATATGTATATACATGTGTATGTGTGAATAATGGTGTTGGTTGTGAGACATTCGATGATATATATATATATATGCGGTTCTATACGTATGAGAAAATCTATTTATATATATGCATAACGTGTACAATTCGTAGTATCATGAAATACCAGCAAACAAAAAAATGGAATGGAAAATAAAAAAACACCCAAACATTTAGTACCGGTTGGTGTTACCAACCGGTACTAAAGCCCTACGTGCACCCAGGCCTGGCTCGTGCCACGTGTTTGCACTTTAGCGCCGGTTCGTGACGAACCGGTACTAAAGGGAGGGACCTTTAGTCCCCACTCTTTAGTGCCGGTTGGAGAACCGACACTAAAGGCCGTTACGAACCGGCAGTAAATGTCGGTTCTGCACTAGTGATGGTCAACCCCAAGTTTAGCCTTCTTGGAATTTAGCACACGAGATACAACAAGAGCATGATCAAGATCTTTCTTTAATTTGGCATGGTCATCGTTGTGTTACTCCTCAAGAGCCAAACGATGCCCATGCTCTTCCTCAAGAGCATTAGATAGATCTGATATCTCATTGGCATAGTCACGACTATGACCTTCCATCTTAGAGATGGTTTCTTCATGAGCCTCGATCATGTCATTTGCTTCACCAAGTTGTTCCAAGAGAGCAACGAAGTGCTTCTTGGATTTGCCCTTGAGCTTACTCATAAAAGACTCAAATTCATTCACTTCCTCATTAGACCCCTCACTCTCATCAATGCAATCTGCCAAGGAGGGATTAGTAATGATGGTGGTTTTGATATTGGGGGTTACCTTGTTGGTGGCTTTAGCCATGAGGCACTTGGCGGTGATGTTCTCGTTGGGTGAGTCAAGGAGAGACACCCATGGAGTTGTGGCAATGGCAACGGAGGCCATGGCCATGGCTTCACCATCTTCATCATCATCATCATCCTCATGGTATTCTTCTTGAACCACCAACCCTCGAGTAGGAGTCTTTTTGGTGAAATTGTTCTTGTTGGGGAAGGACTTGGCTTTGTCTTTTCGGATGTGCTTGTCACCATTGTCTTCTCGCTTCTCGTAAGGGCAATCCACAACAAAATGGCTCACATTGCCACAATTGTAACATGTTCTCACACGTTGCTTGCCCTTGAAGCCACTTGAGTTGTTCTTGTTAAAGTTTGGCCTTGTGTTCTTCTTGCTCCAAAATTGCCTTGAAGCAAGAGCCATGTGCTCATGATAATCATATTTCATATCTTCGGGGTTGCTCTCCTCATCTTCCTCTTCTTCCACACTAACCTTGGCCTTCAAGGCAAGGTTGGGCTTCTTTGCTCTTTGAGATTGCAACACCGTGTTGTCAGCGGTCTTATCCAAGATCCTCATTGCCACAAACTCATCCAACACTTCAATTGAGGACAAGGTGTGGAAGTACGGTCTTTGACAGATGACGGAGGATATGGCCTTGTGGTAGGGCATCATGGCCTTGAGGAACTTGCGCTTGATCCAATTGTCATATGTATCCTTACTCCCATGATCTCAGAGTGAGACCGCGAGAGTGGTCAATCTCCGTTAAGCACGTGAGGTTCTTCATCATCATTCATTGCATACTCATCGGCTTCATCTTGCACCACTTCATAGTTGGAGTGTTGAATGCTAGCGCTCCCCTTGTAGAGGGAAACAACATGGTGCCATGCTTCCTTGGCCACGGTGAAAGGTCGGAGATGTGCAATGTCTTCGGGTGGAATTGCATCTTGAAGGATGAAGAGAGCATTCTCATTGAATTGATTATGCACGGCTTCTCTTGGGGTGAAGTTGTTTGGGTCATGCGGATAGAAACCTTCTTCAATAATTCTCCAAAGATTAGTGTTAACATGTTTTAAATGACGATTAAAGCGATAGACCCAAGCATCAAAATTTTCATTTTTCACAATCTTAGGAGGAGGGCCGGCATGATTTAAATGAGTAGAGGGAATCGGTCCTCCATAAGTAAGTGGAGGTTCCACATGGGCAAAGATGACGTTGCCATTTTTACCACTAGTAGAATGACCCTTTTCACTAGTAGCTTCCCCCTTGTTGGAGTTAGCATCCATCACCTTGTTAGTGGGATCACGCACTTTAATCGGCAAGGTAGAGAGTTTAAGCTCTTCTAAGAATTTATTAAACATGCTTTCAACCTCGGTCGTCATGGAGGTTTTCAATGTGTCCAAAGCCACATTGAATTCCTCACGATATACCACGGTTCCCTGATACGTCTACAACGTATCTATAATTTATGAAGCATTCATGCTATTTTATTATCTGTTTTGAATGATTACGGGCTTTATTATACACTTTTATATTACTTTTGGGACTAAACTACTAACCGGAGGCCCAGCCCATATTGTTGTTTTATTGCCTGTTTTAGTATTTTGAAGAAAAGGAATATCAAACGGAGTCCAGATGGAATGAAACCTTCGGGAGCGTGATTTTTGGAAAGGATATGATCCGGGAGACTTGGAGTTCAAGCCAGGGGAGGTTCGAGGAAGACAGGAGATAGGAGGGCGCTCCCACCCCCCTGGGTACCCCCTATCTCCTGGGCCCCTCGAGGCTCCCCCGACCAACTTCTTTCACCTATATAAGTCCACATACCCTAAAAACATCAAAGACGAAGATAGATCGGGAGTTCTGCCACCGCAAGCCTCTGTAGCCACCAAAAACCTCTCGGGAGCCCGTTCCGGCACCCTGCCGGAGGGGGAATCCATCACCGGTGGCCATCTTCATCATCTCGGCGCTATCCATGACGAGGAGGGAGTAGTTCACCCTCAGGGCTGAGGGTATGTACCAATAGCTATGTGTTTGATATCTCTCTCTCTCTCTCTCTCTCGTGTTCTCTCTATGGCACGATCTTGATGTATCGCGAGCTTTGCTATTATAGTTGGATCTTATGATGTTTCTCCCCCTCTACTCTCTTGTGATGAATTGAGTTTTCCTCGGGATGAGTCTTTAATGATTTGAGAACACTTGATGTATGTCTTGCCGTGCGTATCTGTGGTGACAATGGGATATCAAGTGCCACTTGATGTATGTTTTGGTGATCAACTTGCGGGTTCCGCCCATGAACCTATGCATAGGGGTTGGCAAACGTTTTCGTCATGACTCTCCGGTAGAAACTTTGGGGCACTCTTTGAAGTACTTTGTGTTGGTTGGATAGATGAATCTGAGATTGTGTGATGCATATCGTATAATCATGCCCACGGATACTTGAGGTGACAATGGAGTATCTAGGTGACATTAGGGTTTTGGTTGATTTGTGTCTTAAGGTGTTATTCTAGTACGAACTCTTGAATAGATTGATCCGAAAGAATAACTTTGAGGTGGTTTCATACCCTACCATAATCTCTTCGTTTGTTCTCCGCTATTAGTGTATTTGGAGTGACTGTTTGTTGCATGTTAAGGGATTGTTATATGATCTATCTATGTTATTATTGTTGAGAGAACTTGCACTAGTGAAAGTATGAACCCTATGCCTTGTTTCCTATCATTGCAATATTGTTTACGCTACTTTTATCATTAGTTACCTTGCTGTTTTTATATTTTCAGATTACAAAAACCTATATCTACTATCCATATTGCACTTGTATCACCATCTCTTCGCTGAACTAGTGCACCTATACAATTTGCCATTGTATTGGGTGTGTTGGGGACACAAGAGACTCTTTGTTATTTGGTTGCAGGGTTGTTTGAGAGAGACCATCTTCATCCTACGCCTCCCACGGATTGATAAACCTTAGGTCATCCACTTGAGGGAAATTTGCTACTGTCCTACAAACCTCTGCACTTGGAGGCCCAACAACGTCTATAAGAAGAAGGTTGTGTAGTAGACATCAAGATCTTTTCTGGCGCCGTTGTCGGGGAGGTGAGTGCTTGAAGGTATATCTTTAGATCTTGCAATCGAATCTTTTTGTTTCTTGTTTTATCACTAGTTTAGTTTATAAAAGAAAACCAAAAAAATGGAGTTAAGTTTGTCTCATACGCTTCTTCTTTTT
The DNA here is from genome assembly GCF_018294505.1 of Triticum aestivum. Classification (NCBI taxonomy): domain Eukaryota; kingdom Viridiplantae; phylum Streptophyta; class Magnoliopsida; order Poales; family Poaceae; genus Triticum; species Triticum aestivum. Next base: position 699,986,164 of record NC_057810.1, on the reverse strand, counting down.
AATATCTTTCGTGAGTATGATGAAAAGGAAAATTGTGCTCTAGTGCTAGAAGAAGAAATCTATAGAATGTTTGATACTAAATCTTTGAATGATGAGCATGGTTGCAATGTTGTTAGTATGAACTCTTTGAATATCCATAGTACTAATGATGATTGCACTAGTTATGATGAAAATGTCTCCTATAAGCATGTCGATTTTTGTGGAGTGAATCGGGTTTGCAAGTACACACCAAATAGGGAAAATAGATATTGCAAGAGGCATAAGCATTTAGAAACTAAATTTTTGCAAGAAAATCTTGATGTTTGTGCTAAAAAATTCAATATTTTTCGTGCTCCTTGTGAACTTTGCAATGAACGTGGTCATTTAAATCTCCAATGCAAATTGTTTTATGACCAAATCGTATCCAAAAATTGTGATAATTTGATTACCCTTGAGCATCATAAAGAGCTTAGTCTTCTTTTGAGGTATGAAGAAATGAAACGTATAACTGAGGGTATTCCAAAATTTAACCTTGATAGATTTCTTGATTTTGATCTAGAGGACATTTATTTGTTTTGTGCGGTGAATTGCATTGAAAATCCTTATATTGCCAATTACATAAAGAAAAGAAAGCAAATAGAAGATGATGAGAATACTAATGAAAGGGAAGAGACTTCCCAACCTCCTCCTATTATTTCTTATGATGAATCAGGTAATGAGGAGGAGCTTTCTATTCAACCAATCCCATCAATAAAGAAGGTTGAACCCACACATAATGTGAAGAAGAAAAAGAAAATAAGGAGCAACAAAGGTAAAAAGGTATCCCTCCCAAATGATGTTGCTCCTACTACTCATTGTGATGATGATAATTTCTATACTATTGGGGCTATCCATACTATTAATGATGAGAATATATTTGCTGAAGTTAATGTTTGTCCCAAGCTTGGGGATGCTACATTTAATGAAGATGATATTTTTAGCATCCCAACTGTTGATATGCAAAGTTGTTATGATGATAGCATGCCTCTTACCTATGATGATTATATTGATGAAAGTGGATTCGGAAGAGTGTCAACTTTATTTAGTGATGATTCCACTATCTTGTAAGAGGTTTCAATCGATTATGATGAGAACAAAGTTGCTACTTATGATGATTATTGTGATGAAACTTATGCTATAAGAAGTAGTGATGATTATATTTATAAAACTTGTCATGATTATGATTACCCTTTTTCTGAACATTACTATTTTAATGTGGAAACAATTTTTAGTGTTCAAGTCTCTTATGATACTCTCACTATTCCGAATGAGAAGAATTTTGCTTATGTGGAGAGTAATAAATTTTCTATGCTTGTAGATCATGAAAAGAATGCTTTAGGTGCTAGTTATATTGTTGAGTTCATTCATGATGCTACTGAAAATTATTATGAGGGAGGAACATATGCTTGTAGGAATTGCAATAATGTCAAGTTTCCTCTCTATGTGCTTAAAGTTTTGAAGCTGTGCTTGTTCTGCCTTCCTATGCTAGTTGATTATTGTTCCCATAAGTTGTTTGCTCACAAAATCCCTATGCATAGGAAGTGGGTTAGGCTTAAATGTTCTAGTCATATGCTTCATGATGCTCCCGTTATGTTTCAATTCTTATCTTTTATGTGAGCATCATTGTCATCATCATGCCTAGCTAAAAAGGCATTAAAGAAAAGCACTTGTTGGGAGACAACCCAATATTTATCCTTACTGTTTTTGTGTGTTCACATGATTATGCTACTGTGATACGTCTCCAACGTATCTACTTTTCCAAACACTTTTGCCCTTGTTTTGGACTCTAACTTGCATGATTTGAATGAAACGAACCCGGACTGACGCTGTTTTCAGTAGAACTGCCATGATGTTGTTTTATGTGTAGAAAAGAAAAGTTCTCAGAATGTCCTGAAAATCCACGGAGGCACCTTTTGGATTTAATAAGAATTTCTGGGCGAAAGAAATACACCAGGGGGCCCAGGGCCTTTCCACGAGACAGGGGGGCGCGCCCCCTATCTCGTGGGCCCCCTGGAGCTCCACCGACCTCAACTCCAACTCCATATATTCCGTCTCGCAGAGAAAAAAATCAGGGAGAAAGTTTCATCGCGTTTTACGACACGAAGCCGCCGCCAAGCCCTAATCTCTCTCGGGAGGGCTGATCTGGAGTCTGTTCGGGGCTCCGGAGAGGGGGATTCGTCGCCGTCATCATCATCAACCATCCCCCATCACCAATTTCATGATGCTCACCGCCGTGCGTGAGTAATTCCATCGTAGGCTTGCTGGACGGTGATGGGTTGGATGAGATTTACCATGTAATCAAGTTAGTTTTGTTAGGGTTTGATCCCTAGTATCCACTATGTTCTGAGATTGATGTTGCTATGACTTTGCTATGCTTATTGCTTTTCACTAGGGCCCGAGTGCCATGATTTCAGATCTGAACCTATTATGTTTTCATGAATATATGTGTGTTCTTGATCCTATCTTGCAAGTCTATAGTCACCTATTATGTGTTATGATCCGACAACCCCGAAGTGACAATAATCGGGATACTTCTTGGTGATGACCATAGTTTGAGGAGTTCATGTATTCACTATGTGTTAATGATTTGTTCCGGTTCTCTATTAAAAGGAGGCCTTAATATCCCTTAGTTTCCGCTAGGACCCCGCTGCCACGGGAGGGTAGGACAAAAGATGTCATGCAAGTTCTTTTCCATAAGCACGTATGACTATTTACGGAATACATGCCTACATTACATTGATGAATTGGAGCTAGTTCCGTGTCACCCTATGTTATAGCTATTACATGAGGAATCGCATCCGGCATAATTATCCATCACTGATCCATTGCCTATGAGCTTTTCATATATTGTTCTTCGCTTATTTACTTTTCTGTTGCTACGGTTACTACTACTACAAAAACCCAAAAACATTTATCTTTACTTTTGCTACCGTTACCTTTACTATCATACTACTTTGCTACTAAATACCTTGCTGCAGATATTAAGTTATCCAGGTGTGGTTGAATTGACAACTCAACTGCTAATACTCAAGAATATTCTTTGGCTCCCCTTGTGTCGAATCAATAAATTTGGGTTGTACTTCACCCTCGAAAGCTGTTGCGATCCCCTACACTTGTGGGTTATCAAGACTAATTTCTGGCACTGTTGCCGGGGAGCATAGCTCTATTCTCTGAGTCACTTGGGATTTATATCTGTTGATCACTATGAAGAACTTGAAAGACGCTAAAACCAAGATTTTGCCCTCAACTACGAGGGGAGGTAAGGAACTGCCATCTAGCTCTGCACTAGATTCTCCTTCCGTTATTAGTAATCTTGCGACACCTAAACCTGCTACTGCTATGAATTCTGATATGTCGCATGTTATTGATGATGCCTGTCGGTGTCAAAACCGGCGGATCTCGGGTAGGGGGTCCCGAACTGTGCGTCTAGGCGGATGGTAACAGGAGACAAGGGACACGATGTTTTACCCAGGTTCGGGCCCTCTTGATGGAGGTAAAACCCTACGTCCTGCTTGATTGATATTGATATTGTGGATGTTTACAAGAGTGGATCTACCACGAGATCAAGGAGGCTAAACCCTAGAAGCTAGCCTATGGTATGATTGTAATGGTTGTTATCGTTGTCCTACGGACTAGAGCCATCCAGTTTATATAGACACCGGAGAGGGCTAGAGTTACATAGAGTCGGTTACAATGGTAGGAGATCTACATATCCGTATCGCCAAACTTGCCTTCCATGCCAAGGAAAGTCCCATCCGGACACGGGACGAAATCTTCAATCTTGTATCTTCATAGTCTTGGAGTCCGGTCGATGATGATAGTCCAGGCGATGATAGTTCGGCTGATGATGGTAGTCCGGCTATCCGGACACCCCCTAATCCAGGACTCCCTCAGTAGCCCCTGAACCAGGCTTCAATGATGATAAGTTCGGCGCGTATATTGCTTGGCATTGCAAGGCGGGTTCCTCCTCCGAATGATAGAAGATCGTGAACACCAGGATAGTGTCCGACTCTGCAAAATAAATTCCACATTCCACCGTAGAGAGAATAATATATACACAAGTTCAATCTGCTGACGTTTTTTTGCGGCATGATGTCACGCCACTACCAAGCCATTACTTGAATCATTTTTTACTCTACCACCTCAGCGCATTTAGCGAAGCGGTTTCCTTGGCACGTCTTGTCGAAGCAGAGATCGTGTTCCCCCTTAATCCGGGATTCTCATCAATACGGACATGGGTAACCCAACCGCGCCATTGATGGTGACGCTTGGGGGATAAGCGAGTTTTACCAGGCCGGTGGGGGACGCGTAGACTTTGCCCGCCCATATAAGGGATAAGGATTCACCTTTCCACCTACGCCTTCTTCCTCCTTTGCTTATCCATCTCCGCGCACTCGAGCTCCAGCGCCCAAGCCCGCACATCTCGTCTCAACCTTCCCTAGTTATGTCCGGAGTGGGAGGCAAGTGGATGACCTCCTCCGTTACGGAGGAGCACATCGAAAGACTGCGCAGCGCCGGCTACCTGTCCGGCGACATCGCGCACCGGCTGCCCGACGAGGGGCAGCTCATCCCCACCCCCAGGCCCCATGAGAGGGTCGTTTTTCTTCCCCACTTCCTCCGCGGACTGGGTTTTCCACTTCACCCCTTTGTCCGGGGGCTCATGTTCTACTACGGCCTGGATTTCCATGATCTGGCGCCGAACTTCATCCTCAACATCTCGGCGTTTATCGTCGTGTGCGAGGCCTTCCTCTGCATCCAGCCCCACTTCGGCTTGTGGCTCAAGACCTTCAATGTCAAGCCAAAGGTAGTGAAGGGCACTCAAGCGGAGTGCGGAGGCGCCATGTTGGGCAAGATGCCCAATGTCCTTTGGTTCGAAGGGGCCTTCGTGGAATCCGTCAAGGGGTGGCAATCGGGGTGGTTCTATATCACCGAGCCGCGCGACCCTAAGTGGGCGGCGGCCCCCGAGTTCAGATCTGGTATCCCCACGCAGCTCACCTCCTGGAAAGAGAAGGGCTTGCTGTGGGGTAGTTTGGAGGAGCTGACGGGACTCCAAGCCTGTATCCAGAAGCTGGTGAAGAAGCTCAGGCTGGTTAACGCGGTCCAAGTCATGCTCGTCCGCCGGATTCTCCCATGGCAAGAGCGGGCATTCAATCTGTGTGAGTTCAATCCGGAATAGCACCAGGCGCTGAGCGGGCTCTTCGACACGACGTACGAAGGCGCCTGGAGGGTGCTGTTTAAGGGCACCGAAGCCCCCGCATCCGCGACTGAAGATCACGGATTTCGCTCGCAGCGCCAAGCCGACGAGGTAAGTGATTCTACCCCTTTACGGGACACTTGTTTTTCATAGTTTGACTCTATGCGGGTTTTAATTTCCCCTTTTCCTTTGACAGGACTGGATGAGGAAGGCGGAGCAGATTATCTGCCCGGCTCCCATGCCAGAAAACCCAGTAGATGCCCGTCTAGCGAGGCTGCTGGTTCCGGCACCGCACGTGGTGCCGGAGAAGAAGGCCAAGAAGGAGGCCACGGGTGCTCGAAAGAGTTCCCGTTTTCAGGTGTCCGACGACTCCGGGGCGGACTCCTCCCCCGAAAACGAGGAGGAGAAAGAGGACTCTCTCCCAGAGGAGGGAGAGAGGAAGAGGAAGGCTTCCCCAACAGGGGAGGCCGAAGGGTCCAAGAGGGGAAGGACTATTCCCCCGGACAGCTCCGCCAACATCAACATTGGCGAGGAAGAATGGCCTTCAAGGGCCAGGCCTCCGGCGAGATCGTAAGTATCCGGATTCCCGCATGATTTATAATTTCTTTTTCTGTGTCACATAGTGTCATTCTGATGCCGCATGCTGCCTGTAGTCCGGCCAATGATGATCTCCCCGCTTCATCGAGCGGGTCGTTGGCTCCGTCGGATGTAGACTCCATCCCGACCGCCTCCACCCCTCGCGATACCGAGGACGCCGAGGTGGGATCCCAAGAAGGGACCCATCAGGGGGAGGCTCCGGAGGCGCCACAAGGCGTCCTCCCGGACTTTGCGCCGGACTCCATATCAGAACCCGCAGTGGTTCCGGAGTCTGGCCGGTGGCCCCTTCACACGAAGGGCAAGACCGTGACGCCGGCGGCTTCTGTCCAACCGGAGGCGCTGGACAATTTGTTGGAGGCTCTCCAGAGCGCTTCCATCGAGGAAGAACACCGCACTATTATAAGTGCGGTGGTTCAAAAGGTACAGCTTGCCAAGAGCGGGCTGACCGAAGACTGCAGTAGCCTTCTATCAGGCTTTGAGGTAAGAAGTTAAAAATATGCAATGTAATACCGCATAGACAGTAGCCCCTGATGCTCGGTTCGGTGTTCGGAAAGAAAAGCCGGACTGAGGATCTGAAAAAAAGAAGATATACGCAGGGTTGCTAAAAAATTATGTTAATATGGGTTGCAGGCTGCGCTGCTGACCTCTGCCGCACTGACTGCGGAGGTCGGTGCTTTGAAGCAGGAGCTCGAGCGGTCTGAGCAAGAGCTCGGCCGCGCCAAGAAGCAGCTCCAGGACAAAGAAGGTGAGTAACACCACTTTGAACTTGTACCTTACAAAAAAGGATTTAGGTTGCAACAAAAAATAACAAGGATAACATGGGTACTGTAGGGGCCACGAACGAGGTGGCGACCCTGAAGGAGGCCGTGTCTGCGGCCGAACGCAATGCGGCCGTGGAACGGGCAGAGCGAGAAAAGCAGGAGGCACGGGTGGCGGTGGTTCGGCAAGAGCTCCAGGCTCTCATGGAAAAGCATGAGAGTTTGGAGCGTGACTCAAAGACTCGAGAGTCCGAGCTTGCCTCAGCTCTCGAAAGTGCCAAGACTGCCAAGGCCGATGCCCATAAGTCCCTTCAGGAGATTGAGTTGGTGAGGAAGATAGCGGCGGGTAAGGCATTTTTCATGCAAAGCAAGCATGTGAATGTAAATTACGTGTTACTTACCCGAATTCGGAGCTCTCCAGGGGCATTTGTAGATCTGCCTCGCAGCGTGTCTGATGCCGCCGCATTCTACCGAGCCGAGGAGGGGAGCTCAACGGAGAAGGTCTTCTGGTCTCAGTATGCTGAGGCCGGCCATCCGGTGCCCCCTAGCGACCAGCTGAAGCAGCTGGTCGAGCTCCACAAGGCGGCCGAGCAGGCCATGAAGGGCCTCATAGTCCGGCTGTGGCCTGGAGAGGCCATGCCTGGGAGCTACTTCGGCCTTGTGCGACAGTTGGTGGATGCGTGCCCCTGGGTGGAGGTTATCAAGCGCTCCGCCTGTATTGAAGGTGCTCGGCGGGCCCTTGCCCGCGCAAAGGTGCATTGGGGCAAGCTAGATGCGGAGAAGCTAATCACTGACGCGCCACCAGCGGGAAAGGAATATCGTATGCCCGAAATGTACTATAAGACTGTCCTGAAGGGTGCCCGCAAGATTGCGGATGAGTGTCCCAGGGATGTAATTATTGAGTAAATTCGCAATGTGTTATCCTGTGCGCTGAAAACTTTGTTCATATGCGCTAAGCAACACTTGTTAATTTAAAATATTACCTTCTGTGCGGCCGTTTATTAAATCTGAGAGATGGCAAGTCGTCGGCTTCAGCCCCCATGCCACGAGTGCTGGGGTGTTCGGGATAAACTTGAGCACTCTTTTCCCCATTTTTGGGTCCATCTAGGGAGGCGCTCAACACAACGAACAAGGCAACCGGACTTATAGTGCTTGAACACTCTCACTTAGCCATAGAATTCTATAATTTTAAATTTCGGCGAAGCCCCTAGTATTCGGAAGACCGAATTAGGGGCGCTATCCACGCCTTCGTCGGACATTATCCGGAACTTCGCTCGAAGCGGCGTAGGTCTTTAAGGACCCGAAAGGACCTCTCGAACAGCGACCAGTCTCTCGCCTTATCATGACAGTCAGTTTTAGCTTTCTCCACTGAGGCGTTAACCCGGCTCAACCGGGGCGCAATCGCAGTGGTTCTCCCAGTGCTACCTTAGCCGATAGAATGGAACGTAAGGTGCCAAAGATGGGAGCCGGGCAAACCCAACTATTGACCCAAGACATGATTCGGAGCCGATTCATATAATGCTATAAGTTCGGGGTGCCGCACTTGTGAAAGTGTTCGGACTTTATCACACCATAATGCGGGGAACATAAGCCCCTGGTGTATTTGGACGTACCAAAATGTACGGATGCAACATGTCGTAAATGAACATATATATATAAGGTAATGCAATTATGGGCAAAAAGTGCTGCATTTTATTTGAGAAGATCTGCTATGAGTGCGGAATGATACAAATAGTGCGGAAAGCAAGGGATTGGATGAATTAAAGGCGTCTCCCTCCAGGGGTAGGCCGCGGAATGGTGTATTTAACAAATTTAATGCTCGTAATGGAGACCACCTGAGTGTTCGTCGCGGCCTTTGTCCCTCCCTGGCTGTTGCATCATGAGTTCGGCAGGTTCGCCGCCGGACAGAGTTCTGTATAAAAAAGAGAGAAATAAAAGATAAAAAAGAGCGACACACTTGGGAGCCCCTGGTGTGGTTGAACCGCACTCTGGGTCTGTTGTGGTTGTGCCTCTCCTCCTATGCCCATGGTATCTCCAGGGCGTAATTATGTACGTGGAGAGTTTGTCTTACAATTGTGCGAGGGCTGGGGTTGAGGCCACATTGCTACGCGTGCTCAGAACGTGCCAGGTGGTCTTGGTTGATGTTGCTCCGGGCGCGTTTGGCCGTGTCCGGTCATTTAACGGCCGGACTCGAAAATTGCCTTAAAAGGCTGCTCTGTACTTCTGCCGCGAGAGCCGCTGTATGTTCCTCCGTTCGGAGGGAGCGTTCCGTGTTTCCATTGACCGTGATGACTCCACGAGGGCCTGGATCTTGAGCTTAAGGTATGCATAATGCGGCACCACGTTGAATTTTGCGAACGCGGTTCGTCCGAGCAGAGCGTGATAGCCACTGCGGAACAGGACTATGTCGAAGATTAACTCCTCGCTTCGGAAATTATCCGGGGATCCGAAGACCACTTCCAGTGTGACTGAGCCTGTACAACTGGCCTCGACACCTGGTATGACGCCCTTGAAGGGTCTATGCCCATCTTGCGCACTGTATCCTGATAAAGCAGGTTCAGGCTACTGCCGCCGTCCATCAGGACTCTCGTGAGGTGAAATCCATCGATGATTGGGTCTAAAACCAATGCGGCAAATCCGCCATGGCGGATACTGGTCGGATGGTCTCTTCGATCGAAAGTGATCGGGCAAGAGGACCATGGGTTGAATTTTGGGGCGATTGGCTCCATCGCGTATACGCCCCTTAGTGCACACTTCCGCTCCCTCTTGGGGATATGCGTTGTGTATATCATGTTTACCGTCCGAACTTGAGGGGGGAATCCCTTTTGTCCTCTGTTGTTCGGCGGCCGGGTCTCTTCCTCGCCATCGCTGTGTAGCCCCTTGTCATTGTTTTCGGCGATTAATTTGCCTGCCTGCTTGAATACCCAACAATCTCTGTTGGTGTGGTTAGCTGGTTTTTCGGGGGTTCCATGTATTTGACAGGAGCGGTCGAGTATTCGGTCCAAATGGGACGGGCCCGGAGTGGTTCTTTTGAGTGGCTTCTTCCGTTGACCGGGCTTGGAGCCTCGGAATCCGGCGTTGACTGCCATATCCTCATTGCTGTCGCCGTTAATGCGGCATTTGTTTTTGTTTTGACGCGACCTGCCATTGCGGTCCTTGGTATCCGGACTGCCAGTGTTTTTGCTGAGGTTGTTGCTGCGAGCTAGCCAGCTATCCTCTCCCACACAGAAGCGGGTCATGAGTGATGTGAGGGCTGCCATGGATTTTGGCTTCTCCTATCCTAGGTGCCGGGCCAGCCACTCGTCGCGGATGTTATGTTTGAAGGCAGCGAGGGCCTCTGCATCCGGACAGTCAACGATTTGATTTTTCTTTGTTAAGAACCGTGTCCAGAATTGCCTGGCCGATTCGTCTGGCTGCTGGATTATGTGGCTTAGGTCATCTGCATCCGGTGGTCGCACATACGTGCCCTGGAAGTTGTCGAGGAATGCGGCTTCCAGGTCTTCCCAACATCCAATTGACTCTGCGGGCAGGCTGTTAAGCCAATGCCGAGCTGGTCCTTTAAGCTTGAGCGGGAGATATTTGATGGCGTGGAGATCGTCGCCGCGGGCCATATGTATATGGAGGAGATAATCCTCAATCCAAACCGCGGGGTCTGTTGTGCCATCGTAGGATTCGATATTAACGGGTTTAAACCCTTCAGGGATTTGATGATCCATTACTTCGTCAGTGAAGCATAGTGGGTGTGCGGCGCCTCTGTATTGAGAAATATCGCGACGTAGCTCGAGAGAGCGTTGTCTGCTGTGTTTGGCCCGGCCGGAGTAGTTGTATCCGGCGCGACGGTGTTCGTCGTGGGTCTTGGGGCGCCCACGTGATCCATAGATAGATCTGGATTGTCGTGCCTTGTCCTCCAATATATCCCGCAAGTCCGGCGCGTTCCCCCGTGGCTTCATGCTTTTTGAGCGATGCCGGGGTACGGTTTTGGTGGAGGGCTTGCACGCCTCTCTGTCGCGGCCACGAGGTGGTCGGTCTGCCGTATTGTGCACTGGTGATGCAGGTTTGTACGCTTCCTCCTCTAGTCGGGGGAGCAACTTGCATTTTGGGTAACTTTTGGAGGGGCGTTCAAGTTCATACTCTTCGGCCGCGAGGACCTCGGTCCATCTGTCGGCCAGTAGGTCTTGATCAGCTTGAAGCTGTTGCTGCTTTTTCTTTGGGCTGTTTGCCGTGGCCATTAGCCTGCGTTTGAAATGCTCTTGTTTGACGGGGATCCTCAGGCACGACGAATTCGGTGTCGTCGAGGCTTGCCTCGTCTCCAGAGGGAGGTAAGTAATTATCATCCTCGACCTCTTCGTCTGCCGCCCTCTCGTGAGGGCTTGCTTCTGCCTCCTCCTGCGTTGGACCGTGTTGGAGGGGGTTGTCTTCGGCACTTTCCGGGGTGTTATTATCTCCTGTGCCGGAATCTCCATTCTTGCTGTGGCGGGATTTAGAGCGGTGCCGCTGACGTCGGCGCTTGGGCCGTTTCTTTAAGGAATCGGTCTCCGTTGTTTCTTCGCCGTCCCCATCTTTTGGGGTGTCCACCATATATATGTCGTATGACGAGGTGGTCTTCCAGTGTCCTGTAGGCACTGGTTCTTGATAGTCTCCGGCATCGTCGTCCATACCGTCGATGTCTTCGGAGTCGTAGTCGAGTACGTCGGTTAGATCGTCGACGGTGGCTACGAAGTGGGTGGTGGGTGGGCTCTGAATTTCTTCGTCGTCCGCGTCCCAACCATCCTGGCCGTAGTTCGGCCAGGGCTCTCCGGATAGCGAGAGATGCTTCAGCGAATTTAAGATATCGCCGAAGGGTGAGTGCTGAAAGATGTCCGCAGCGGTGAATTCCATGATCGGCGCCCAGTCGGATTCGACTGGCAGGGGCGCGGGAGGTTCGGAGTCCGGCAGAGAGTCCGGCACCTCGGAGTCATGAGCTTTATGCGGGACAAGGTAAGTGTTCGGCTCCATCGCCGTAGAAGTTGCAGCTCCCGAGGCGGTGTCCAGCCATCCGTCCTCGATCTGAGCGATCGGCTCCGGACTATGGGTCGGAGCGGATTCGTGTGCGGCCTCCAAGGTGCTGTCCGGTGGCAGAGTTAGGTCGTGCCCATCGTGACAGCGCGGCGAGCTCGGCTGTGGCTCAGATCCATCGAAGATCAAGTCCCCACGGATATCGGCCGTGAAGTTTAGGCTTCCGAACCTGACCTGACGGCCAGGGGCGTAGCTTTCGATCTGCTCCAGATGGCCAAGTGAGTTGGTCCGCAGTGCGAAGCCGCCGAATACGAAGATCTGTCCGGGGAGAAAAGCCTCACCCAGGACTGCGTCATTGTCGATTGAAGAGGCCATCAAGCCTATCGGTGACGACACAGAGGAACTCTCAATGAAAGCACCAATGTCGGTGTCAAAACCGGAGGATCTCGGGTAGGGGGTCCCGAACTGTGCGTCTAGGCGGATGGTAACAGGAGACAAGGGACACGATGTTTTACCCAGGTTTGGGCCCTCTTGATGGAGGTAAAACCCTACGTCCTGCTTGATTGATATTGATATTGTGGATGTTTACAAGAGTGGATCTACCACGAGATCAAGGAGGCTAAACCCTAGAAGCTAGCCTATGGTATGATTGTAATGGTTGTTGTCGTTGTCCTACGGACTAGAGCCATCCGGTTTATATAGACATCGGAGAGGGCTAGGGTTACATAGAGTCGGTTACAATGGTAGGAGATCTACATATCCGTATCGCCAAGCTTGCCTTCAACGCCAAGGAAAGTCCCATCCAGACACGGGACGAAGTCTTCAATCTTGTATCTTCATAGTCTTGGAGTCCGGTCGATGATGATAGTCCAGCCGATGATAGTTCGACTGATGATGGTAGTCCGGCTATCCGGACACCCCCTAATCCAGGACTCCCTCAATGCCACTTCTGCTATGCATGATGAAACTACTTCTGTGCGTGATACTACTTTGCCATTAGGTGAATTTCTTGATGAACAACTTGCTAGAGTTAGGGGGGAATGAAAATATTGAAGGCACTGTTATTGATGATAGTGATGATGAAGGTTCTCCCAATGATTATGTATTGCCTGTTGTTCCTAAGGGTTATGTTATGAATGAAGAAGTTGCTAGGGAAATCTTTGCTTGCAATGATAGATCTGATCTTAAGAAATTATTAGCTAAATGGAAGTAGCAGTCTCTTAATGCTAGAATGAAACCTGGCCCTGCTTTTGCTACTTCACCTATATGTGTTACTGATAAGGATTATGAATTCTTTGTTGATCCTGAGATTATTACTCTTGTTGAATCTGATCCTTTTTATGGCCTTGAATCTGAAACTGTTGTGGCACATCTTACCAAGTTGAATGAGATAGCTACCCTGTTTACTAATGATGAGAAGTCTTGCTATTTTTATATCCTTAAGATTTTTCTGTTCTCATTAAAGGGTGATGCTAAGACTTGGTATAATTCTCTTGCTCCTGGTTGTGTGCGTAGTCCCCAGGATATGATTTATTACTTCTCTGCTAAATATTTCCCTGCTCATAAGAAACAAGCTGCCTTGCGGGAAATATAAAATTTTGTGCAAATCAAAGAAGAGAGTCTCCCACAAGCTTGGGGGAGGCTTCTGCGGTTACTTAATGCTTTGCCTGATCATCCTCTTAAGAAAAATGAAATACTTGATATCTTTTATAATGGACTAACCGATGCTTCCAAGGACTACTTGGATAGTTGTGTTGGTTGTGTTTTCAGGGAAAGAACAGTCGACGAAGCTGAAATATTATTGAATAATATGTTGACTAATGAAAATAATTGGACTCTTCCCGAGCCAATTGCTGAAGTGATTCCTGAACCAATTGAGCCAATTCCTAAGCCTATTCCTAAACCCACTCCGAAGAAGAGAGGTGTTTTATTTCTCAGTCCTGAAGATATGCAAGAGGCAAAGAAATCAATGAAAGAAAAAGGTATTAAAGCTGAAGATGTTAAGAATTTACCTCCTATTGAAGAAATACATGGTCCTAATATACCGCCTGTTGAAGAACCATATTGTTTTGATAACCCGACACAGGTAGTAAAGGTAAATTCTCTCTATAGATATGATAAAGTTGAAATACCCTCTACTAAATTTCATAGCCCATGCTTAGATGAATTTGATGACTTTATGGCTAGACAAGAAAGTTTTAATGCTTATGTTGGTAGAGAGTTAAAGAATAATGCTTTCAAGATAGGACGTGTAAGTGATAATCTGGCTAGAGTTAAAGATGAACTTCACCTCGTTAGCAAATATGCTTCTATGGTTGCTACTCAAGCTGAGCAAGTATTTAAAGCTCAAAATGATTTGCTTGAGGAATTAAACAATAAAAATGACTTTGCTGTTAGAGTGGCTACTAGAACAGGTAGAATGATTCAGGAACCTTTGTATCCTGAAGGCCACCCTAAGAGAATCAAGCAAGATTCTCAAAGAAATAATTTAGAGGCACCTAGTTCTTCTAAAAAGAAGAAAAAGAAAAACGATAGAACTTTGCATGCTTCTAATGAACCTACTGTAGACACACCTGAGAATCCCAATGATATTTCTATTTCTGATGCTGAAACTCAATCAGGTGCTGAACATGAACCTAGTGATAATGTTAATGATAATGTTCATGTTGATGCCCAAGCTGGCAAAAACAATGATGTAGAGATTGAACCTGCTGTTGATCTTGATAAGCCACAATCAAAGAATCAACGTTATGATAAGAGAGATTTTGTTGCTAGGAAGCACGGTAAAGAAAGAGAACTATGGGTTCAGAAACCCATGCCCTTTCCTCCTAAACCATCCAAGTCAAAGGATGATGAGGATTTTGAGCGCTTTGCTGAAATGATTAGACCTATTTTCTTACGTATGCGCTTAACTGATATGCTGAAAGTAAATCCTTATGCTAAGTATATGAAGGATATCATTACAAATAAAAGAAAGATACCGGAATCTGAAATTTCCACCATGCTTGATAATTACACTTTTAAGGGTGGAATACCAAAGAAACTTGGAGACCGGGTGTGCTAACTATACCATGCTCCATTAAAAGAAATTACGTTAGGACTGCTTTATGTGATCTTGGAGCCGGTGTTAGTGTTATGCCTCTCTCTTTATATCGTAGACTTGAATTGAATAAGTTGACACCTACTGAAATATCTTTGCAAATGGCTGATAAATCAACTGCTATACCTGTCGGTATTTGTGAGGATGTGCCTGTTGTAGTTGCAAATGTCACTATCTTAACGGACTTTGTTATTCTTGATATTCCCGAGGATGATAGTATGTCTATTATCCTTGGTAGACCTTTTCTTAATACTGCAGGGGCTGTTATTAATTGCAACAAAGGCAATGTCACTTTTCATGTTAATGGTAATGAGCATACGGTAACTTTCCGAGGAAACAATCTCAAGTTCATAGCATCAATTCTATTGAAAAAGTTCCAACTATTATTTTTGGAGGTTTTGAATTTCCTCTCCCTATTGTCAAGAAAAAGTATGATATTCTTATTGTTGGGGATTTTCATATCCCCGTTGAGGTAACTTAGTGTTATTCGAAATTTTTCCGGTTCCGTGTTATTCGGAATGAGTTTGTTAACAAGACTTGATCAACCTTGTTAGTGGATTCATTTTGATGATCACGAGATGGATGCAACTAGAAGGTACAACCTTCTGTACCCTCTTTTTACTTTCTGTTATTTAGAATAAATAAAGCAAAAATAGTATTATCTGTCTGTTTTCTGAATTATCCGTGCATTAGAAAATAGTCCAAAAATAAAAGTGCTCCAAATGCCCCTGCAAATTTAGTATGATTTTTTCTGGAATATTTGAGGATTTTAGGCACTGAAGTCACTATAGGAGAGGCAAGCACCAGGCCACGAGAGTGGAGGGCGCCCCCCCTATAGGGCGCGCCCCCTATCTCGTCGGCCCCTGGTGGCCCCCCTCCACTTATGCCAGCACCCACACACTTCATCTTCTACCCAAAAAAAATCCCCATCCAGCTCAAGCACGAGTTCTAGCTCGTTTTGCTGCAATTTTCGATCTCCTTGCTCAAAGCTCCATTCACAAAAACTGCTTTGGGAGATTGTTGCTTGAAAATGTTGAGGAAACTTTTGAGGGGCTCTTCTAGCCAAGGCTCTCAGGAAAAACAAGCCAAAGAGAAGGAAAAGGCCAAGTATAATCTTCCTTGCTTAGCGGAAGTACGGTCGTGTGAATGGCCATGCGAGGATTCTTGAAAGAAGCTGGAATTCATGAAGATTTTTATTCTTTGATCGAGACTGCAGGCCTCGCCGATTTCATCAACGACCGAATCGATCAGTATCTCTTACTCACAAATACTTTAGTGCAAAATTTTTATTATTATCCTAAGAAGTCACTGCCTGTAGTATCATTTCATTTATATGATGAATTCAGAGAAATGTCTTTAAGTAATTTTTGTGCGGTGTGTAGGATACCTTATGAGGGAGAATTAGAGGAACCCCATCGTAAAGATGTGGATGGCTTTGTTAATACTATAGCTGTAGAGGAGCCAAAGAAGGGCTCTGAGGCAAAAGTCTCTAGCATACACTTTCCTGTTTTACGCTACTTTGCCATATTTGCTAGTAGATGCTTGATTGGTCGTGGAAATAGTGGAAACTTGAGCGTTCCTGATATTATCATTCTTCAACATGCCTTGCTTGGAGACAATACTTTTAGTATGGGTGTCGTCGTTGCTAAACGGCTAGCCCTGAATCATACAAAAGGCCCCATATTTGGAGGTATCTATGTTGCACGTCTTGCTAGACGTTTTCAGATACCCATTAGGCACCTTGAGATGGGGGATATAAAATTGCCTCCTCACATTTTAGATTACAAGAGCATGGTAGCACACAAGTTTATTGTTGACAACGAAGATAAGATGCTCTTGTATAAACTTAGATTCAATAATAAACACGTTGAGATTATTATTTTGCCTGCGCCTCTGTTGTTTGATTTGCTTGCAGAAAATTTTCTTGTCACACCGGAAGCAGTGAACAATCATCGAGCCCAAGCTTTTACTCCAGAACCGGAACCTGAGCTGGACCCTTATCGTGCATCATCTGTCCAGTGGGATCCGGAGATGAACAGCCAGTATTATCCTGATTACACCTCTCATTACACCGTAGAGAGTAGCGGTGGTCCCTGGTACTATACCAACTTAGGCCAAAAGCCTAAGCTTGGGGGAGTACATATTTCTCAACAACATTACATTCATGTTCACACACTAGTTGTCGGTGCTCATACTATTTCATTGTATTATCCATGCTAGTTTAAATTCCTTTTTGTAGTTTCCTTCTTGTGTGTTTGATAAACTTTGAGAAAAACCAAAAAAATTAGTTAGTTTAATTTCCATGCTTGTAGTAGGAATTAAAATTAAAACCCAAAAAGATTTCCAGTTCTTCTTCTTTCTTGTTGGGAGCTTTCCCGTGTAAATAGTTTTATTTTCTTTTCTTTCCTTTGGGGGTCGAGAAGACCATATTGAAAATGTTTAGTGGCTCTCATATGCATGATTGTTTATTTAACTTAGAGCCCATATTACTTGTCTTCTCTCTTGAGTTGAATGCTTGCAGATTCCAGCTTAGTCCAATGCACGTGCACTCTTATTATTATACACATCGTTCGGTCGTGCAAGTGAAAGGCAATAATGACGATATATGATGGACTTACTGGGATGAGAAAAGCTGGTATGAACTCGACCTCTCTTGTTTTTGTAAATATGATGAATTCATCATTTCTTAGTTAGCTATTATGAAGTAAACATATTTGCAATGACATTTAGAGATTATAATTGCTTGTGCCATGCTTGATTAGCTATGAGTTATAATGGTTTACCTTGCGTGCCAACATGCTATTAGAATGATTATGATGTGGTATGATGGGATGGTATCCTCCTTTGAATGAATTGAGTGACTCAAGTTGGCACATGTTCACGCATGTAGTTGAAACAAATCAACATAGCCTTCATGATATTTATGTTCATCGTGGATTATATCCTACTCATGCTTGTATTCGGTGTGAATTAATTTTAATGCATGTTCATGACTGTTGTCGCTCTCTCAGTTGGTCGCTTCCCAGTCTTTTGCTAGCCTTCACCTGTACTAAACGGGAATACTGCTTGTGCATTCAAACTCCTTAAACCCCAAAGTTATTCCATATGAGTCCACTATACCTTCCTATATGCGGTATTTACCTACTGTTCCAAGTAAATTTGTATGTGCCATACTCCAAACCTTCAAATGAAATTCTGTTTTGTATGCTCGGGCAGCTCATGTTACAACTAGGGCTGCCTATATCTTCCATGCTAGGTGGGTTATTCTCACGAGGAGTGGACTCCACTCCTCATTCACGAGAAAGGGCCAGTAACAGGGATGCCCAGTCCCATGATCCAAAAAGATCAGAGCAAATCAAAATAATTAAAGAAAACTCCCCCAGGGTTGTTGTTAGTTGGAGGCACTCGTTTTTTCGAGCAAGCCATGGATTGATGCTTGTTGGTGGTTGGGGGAGTATAAACCTTTACCATTCTGTTTGGGAACTGCCTATAATGCATGTAGTATGGAAGATACAGCCATCTCATAGATGTTGCGTTGACAGTGAAAGTATGCCGCTCAAAATGTTATTCAATATCTGTTTTAAAGTCGAGCTCTGGCACCTCTACAAATCCCCGCTTCCCTCTACGAAGGGCCTATCTATTTACTTTTATGTTGAGTCATCACCCTTCTTATTAAAAAGCACCCGCTGGAGAGCACATTGTCATTTGCATTCATTACTATTGGTTTATATTGGGTATGACTTGACTGGATCTCTTTTACCATGAATTACAATGTTTAGCCAGTCCTTGATCTTTAAAGGTGCTCTGCATTTATGTTTTGCGGTCTCAAAAAGGGCTAGCGAGATACCATTTTGCTATATCATGTTATGATTGTTTTGAGAAAGTGTTGTCATCCGAGTTTTATTGTTATGGCTTGCTAGCTGATTATGCTATTGATATGAGTAGTTGTGAGACCTAAGTGTTATTGTGAGTATGGTTAGTTCATAATATTTGCTGAAACTTGAATGCTGGCTTTTCATGTTTACAACAACAAGAGCAAACAGAGTTTGTAAAAGTTTTTCTTTATCACTTCCAGTTTATCAACTGAATTGCTTGAGGACAAGCAAAGGTATAAGCTTGGGGGAGTTGATACGTCTCCAACGTATCTACTTTTCCAAATACTTTTGCCCTTGTTTTGGACTCTAACTTGCATGATTTGAATGAAACTAACTCGGACTGGCGCTGTTTTCAGCAGAACTGCCATGATGTTGTTTTATGTGTAGAAAAGAAAAGTTCTCGGAATCTCCTGAAAATCCATGGAGGCACTTTTTGGAATTAATAAGAATTTCTGGGCGAAAAAAATACACCAGGGGGCCCAGGGCCTGTCCATGAGACAGGGGGCGCCCCCCCCCCATAGGGCGCGCCCCCTATCTCGTGGGCCCCCTGGAGCACCGACCTCAACTCCAACTCCATATATTCTGTCTCGCGGAGAAAAAAATCAGAGAGAAAGTTTCATCGCGTTTTACGACACGGAGCCGCCGCCAAGCCCTAATCTCTCTCGGGAGGGCTGATCTGGAGTCCGTTCGGGGCTCCGGAGAGGGGGATTCATCACCGTCGTCATCATCAACCATCCTCCATCACCAATTTCATGATGCTCACCGCCGTGTGTGAGTAATTCCATCGTAGGCTTGCTGGACGGTGATGGGTTGGATGAGATTTAACATGTAATCAAGTTAGTTTTGTTAGGGTTTGATCCCTAGTATCCACTATGTTCTGAGATTGATGTTGTTATGACTTTGCTATGCTTAATGCTTGTCACTAGGGCCTGAGTGCCATGATTTCAGATCTGAACCTATTATGTTTTCATGAATATATGTGTGTTCTTGATCCTATCTTGCAAGTCTATAGTCACCTATTATGTGTTATGATCCGACAACCCCGAAGTGACAATAATCGGGATACTTCTTGGTGATGACCGTAGTTTGAGGAGTTCATGTATTCACTATGTGTTAATGCTTTGGTCCGGTTCTCTATTAAAAGGAGGCCTTAATATCCCTTAGTTTCCGCTAGGACCCCGCTGCCACGGGAGAGTAGGACAAAAGATGTCATGCAAGTTCTTTTCCATAAGCACATATGACTATTTACGGAATACATGCCTACATTACATTGATGAATTGGAGCTAGTTCTGTGTCACCCTATGTTATAGCTATTACATGAGGAATTGCATCTGGCATAATTATCCAGCACTGATCCATTGCCTACGAGCTTTTCATATATTGTTCTTCGCTTATTTACTTTTCCATTGCTACGGTTACTACTACTACTGAGGGAGTCCCGGATTAGGGGGTGTCCCGATAGCCAGACTATGACCTTTGGCCGGACTCCCAGACTATGAAGATACAAGATTGAAGACTTCGTCCCGTGTCCGGATAGGACTTTCCTTGGTGTGGAAGGCAAGCTTGGCGATACGATATGTAGATCTCCTCCCATTGTAACCGACTCTGTGTAACCCTAGCCCTCTCCAGTGTCTATATAAACCGGAGAGTTTTAGTCCGTACGACGAACAACAATCATACCATAGGCTAGCTTCTAGGGTTTAGCCTCTCTGATCTCGTGGTAGATCAACTCTTGTACTACCCATATCATCAATATTAATCAAGCAGGAATAGGGTTTTACCTCCATCGAGAGGGCCCGAACCTGGGTAAAAACATCGTGTCCCTTGTCTCCTGTTACCATCCGCCTAGACACACAGTTCGGGACCCCCTACCCGAGATCCGCCGGTTTTGACACCGACATTGGTGCTTTCATTGAGAGTTCCACTGTGTTGTCGCCATCAGGAAGGATGCCGCACCCCATCTTTAAAGACAGCGCTTTTGCTAAAGGAGCTTTGGCTATCGGCCAAACTCTCCGGCTAGGCGGTTTTCTAATGACCGCCTGTTCGGCCGCCGCGCCGACGATTACTTCTCGGGTCATCAAAAGCAATCTCCACGTCAACTCGGAACTCGCCGAGCAGTTAGATCCGATGGAGCTTTCTTCCTTAAACGAGCTCTTGGATCGCATCGCCGCCCTGGGAATCACTACAGATTACGATCAGATTGGGCTTAAACTCGATCCGAGAGAGATTGACTCTCCCCAGGTCACCCACCACGTTGAAGTGGTGGAGGAACAATGCGGCGAATCTTCACCCATCCTAAGGACTGGATATGTCCGGATTCCCGATCCCTCCAAGCCGGATATCCGCGGAGGGGAGGACGTCACTCAAGCCCTGAACCTAAAGTCAGGCAGCAGGCCTGATTCATTGGACGACATCCAAGAACCCAAGCTTCCGAATTCGGAAATTTCTTGGCCCCCGAGTCTCAGATTGGGCGAGGTTCTGGATTTAACTCCACCCGCCCACCCAAATATAAGGGATCTTTCCCAAATTCGGCAAAAGCCCACATAAATAGTACACCATTACTGGGCCAGATTCCTCCTGGTTATGAACAGGATAGATGACTGCCGCGAGCAGGATGCAATTTCGTTCTTCTGCAATAATTGCACGGACATCGGGATCCTCAACGCCATAAATCGTCGTGAAATTACACGCTTCGCTGACTTGGCATCCATAGTACGAAAATACTGTGCGATGGAAAGTGTTCGGAAAACCGAAATAAAATTTTGGGACAATTCAGCCCTAAATACAATCCCAGTCTAAAATAAAAGGGCGCACTATCGCCAGGCACCTGGGCCAAACAACAAAAAACAAAAACCCTCTATAGGGTATGGAACCGTACTGGAGGGATGGCTCAATGGCCCCTGTAAAATTCATAGTACATAGGGCGTCACACCAACTCATAGCCTTAGAGCATGTTGGATACTCCGGCAGGTGGCCAGAAGTGGTGAGGAGCTTCTAACTCCAGAATCCGCAGAGCACCAGCCCAGGAATACCAGTACGGTATCGACAGTCTTTGGGACTTTCGCATCAAACAATATGTGGAAACGAACACTCCTCAACCTTACCGAAGTCTACCAGGTAGCAACAATAAATCCATGGAGTGACACAGCTATTACCTTCAATGCCAGTGATGAACCTAAACACCGAACAGCCCGAGCACCAGCCGCATTGGTCCTCAGTCCGATAGTGGACGGCTTTCGACTTACCAAGGTACTCATGGACGGTGGCAGCGGATTGAACCTCATTTATGAGGAAACCCTTCGAAAAATGTAAATAGACTGGAGTCGCATTGAGCGAAGCAACACGACCTTTAGAGGAATAATCCCCAGTCGGGAAGCGTGCTGTATAGGAAAAATCACACTGGATGTGGTGTTCGGCACGCCAGATAATTACAGGTCCGAGGAAGTCACATTTCAAGTGGCCCCGTTCAGCAGCGGATATCACGCTCTGTTAGGGCGAGAGGCATTCACAATTTTTCAAGCTATACCCCATTACGGGTGCATGAAGCTCAAAATGCCCGGACCCAACGGAATCATCACTCTTGCTAGTGACCCGGACATAGCACTCCGCACCGAAAACAAGACAGCTGCACTGGCCCTTGAGGCATTATCCGAAGCCCTAGCGGCCGAGGAACTAACTGTGCTGCACTCTACGGTGGACAGGGACGACGTGATACTTAACAAAAGATCCAAGTCCACCTCCTTTAAACCGGCAGACGAAATAGTCAAATTCCAAGTCCATCCAATGGACCCTAAAAAACGGCCTCCATCGGGGCACAATTAAACCCTGATGTAGACGTTGCACTATGACAATTCCTACGCGAAAATTGGGACATCTTTGCCTGGCACCCTTCAGACATGCCAGGAATCCCACGCAGGCTGGCCGAACACAGCCTAAACATCCTAAAAGGATTCAAGCCTATTAAGCAGGCTCTTCGGCGCTTCTCTGAACCTAAGAGACAAGCCATGGGAGATGAGCTAGCCAAACTACTGGAAGCCGGATTCATCAGAGATATAAAACATCCGGACTAGCTAGCAAACCTGGTGATGGTACCAAAGAAGGACAAATCCTGGCGCCTATGCGTCGATTTCAAAGACCTCAACAAGGCTTGCCCAAAGGATCCCTTCCCCCTACCCCGCATCGATCAAATCATCGACGCCACCGTAGGACACGATTCATTGTGTTTCCTTGACGCATACTCTGGCTACCACCAAATTAAGATGGCAGAGTCAGACCAAGCCGCAACGGCATTTATCACCCCATACGGCCCATTCTGCTTCAACACAATGCCCTTCGGGCTCAAAAACACCGGCGCAACATATCAGTGCATGATCCAGACATGTCTGGCCGACCAGATTGGCAAAACAGTTGAAGCATACGTGGACGACGTGGTCGTCAAAACCAAGCACGTCGAAACTCTAATAGACGACTTGAGGCTCATGTTCGATAACCTCTGAACATACGACATCAAGCTTAACCCTGAAAAATGCATTTTCGGCGTACCAGCTAGAAAGCTCTTGGGCTTCATTGTATCCGGTAGAGGAACTGAAGCAAACCCAGCCAAGATCCGAGCTCTGTCACAATTGGATATTCCAAAGGACCTCAAGCAAATACAAAAATTGACTGGATGCGCGGTGGCTCTAAGTCGCTTCATCTCCCGCTTGGGAGAAAAAGCATTACCCCTTTATCGCCTCCTCGGCGCACCGAACACTTCGAGTGGACGGATGCTGCCACGGCCAGACTAGAAGAAATAAAAGCCATATTGGCAACAAACCCGGTCCTGGCCGCGCCTAACATCGGCGAACCAATGTTGTTATACATTGCGGAAACTCATCAAGTTGTAAGCGCAGTACTCATCGTCGAACGAGAAACGGACGGACACAAATTCCCTCTTCAAAAACTAGTGTACTACGTGTCCACTGTCCTCACTCCATGCAAGTCACGGTACCCGCATTACCAAAAGATAGCGTACGCAGTGTTCATGGCGTCCCGGAAGCTACGACACTACTTTCAAGAGTGTTCAATAACAGTAGCCTCCGAAGTACCTCTCAATGATATTATAAACAACCGCGACACGACGGGCCGGATTGCCAAATGGGCCATTGAGCTCCTCCCATTCGACATAACCTATAAGCCACGACGAGCTATCAAGTCGCAAATTTTGGCCGACTTTGTCGCTGAATGGACTGAAGCCGAACTCCCTAAAGAGTACGGCACATACTCCAACTGGATCATGCACTTTGACGGCTCCAAAATGGTAGTGGGTCTGGGGGCTGGCGTCGTTCTGATGTCCCCAACAGGAGATACAGTTCAATATGTACTCCAGATAATGTATACGGACTCTAACAATGCAGCCGAATACGAGGCCCTTCTACATGGTCTCCGGATGGCAGTCTCCATGGGCATTCAATGCCTAGAGGTGCATGGGGATTCAAACCTCGCGATATCCCAAATAAATGGAAATTTTGATGCCAAAGATCCGAAAATGGCAGCTTATTGCAATGTCATCCTAAAAATGTCAGCTCTGTTCGAGGGGCTAGAAAATTTTTTTCACCATATAGTCCGGGAAAACAATCAGGCAGCAGACGTCTTGGCACGCATCGGCGCAAAGTGCGATGCAGTCTGTCGGGGGTTGGGTACGACATATGCCAAAGGATGGCTTATCATGGTGGGAGCGAGTAGAACGTCGCCGGTGCCTGGAAGCGGGATGAGGCGAAGACATGCACGCCGGCGGAACTTACCCAGCTTCAGGGCTCTCCTAGGAGATAACACCCCTACTGCTGCTTTGTGGGGTCTCCGCATGATCACTAAGGTAAAGTGACTACAATGGTGCTCCTGGAGCTGTTTCGGGAGGCAGGAGAGGGCAAGGCTAGCTCTCTCCTCCCTGTGCTATCTGGTCTATCTCTATCTAGGTCCGAACCCTTTGCATGGGTGCCCCGGGGGGTTTATATAGGACTACCCCCCGAGGGTACAATAGTAATCCGGCTGGGCACGGGTCCCAGCCGTCTGTCTCTCAGACCGCCGCCCTTCCCTCCGGCTTCTGGGGCCCGCCGACTGGCGGGTCCCGTGGACAGGCTTGATACTGTAGCGGCACTCCTGATGACGCAGGCTCGGTCATTGGGTCGTGGCAACAGTGCCGCCGTCTATCGGGCGATCACTGTCGCCATTCCCCATCTTATCTAGTTAATGGCTCGTGGGGCCCTGGGGAGGAGTCGGCCGACTCCAGGGAGGCCGACTCCCACAGGTCCGTCTTCGGGTCGATCAGGCCGCCTTCGGCCCACCCACTGACAGGCGGCCCCGCCGCCTTCGGGTCGTACAGGCCGGTGTCGTGGGTACAGTGTACTCCGCACTATGGCTGAGGTCAGGGCAGGCATGGCAACAGTGTCGCGCCTCGCCGGAGATCTTCTGGCGATACGGCTCACTGTAGCCATGCCGACCCTTCGTAGGCAGGGGGGAACGGCCATGCCGTGACCGTACCCCGCATCGTACTTCGAGATGAGGGAGGAGTCATGGGCCGACTCTCCATAGTCGGCCTCTCTAGAGGTCGCCAGCTTGGAGCCGGCTTATCTTGGAGTCGCCGTCTGGGACTCGGCTTGTCTTGGAGTCGCCGTCTGGGACTCGGCATATTTTGTAGTCGCTCCTGGGACTCGACCTGAGGGGTGCGACCTGCCCCAATGTCTTGAAAAGTCCCGGGGCTCGGGTTAGCCTACCCGTGGCCCATTACTCCGACAGTAGTCCCCGAAGCTGGTGAAGCCCTGCGGACACTGCATTGTGGGGCTTCAACAGTTTCAACCCTCCAGGAACAGACTCTGGAACTCGGCTGTCGTCTTCCCTTGGGCCGACTGTCGAGAGTCGGATGTTTAGCAAAGAGCCGCAACTTCGAAAGTCGTGGCGGGAAACCAGGCGGCGTGCCTGATACGCTTCCCCGCAGCCATCAGGGCGGTCCTATCGCGTGGCGCCACATTGAGAGGACAGTCTGCCTACCCACGCGCGCGACGGGACGGGCCGTCAGGCGGGGCCCGCCACTACCGTGCCTCGGCATACGAACGGATCCGTTGCGGCCGTGGACGGTTGGTTTTTCCCACGTCGTTACTGCGTGCAGTAACTTCGTGGGGTAAATCGTGGGGCGGCGTGGGGCATCGTGCGCAGTTAATTCCACGCCTGCCCCCTCGGCTTCTCAGCCCACAGGGCTATAAGTAGGTGGGGGGAGCGGAGCGGCACAACACGCGCGCCCTTCTTCCCCGCTCCCCCGCCTCATCTTGCCTTCTCTCCCTCCTGCCTCCGCCGTTGAGCAAGAGCACTCCACACCACGGTGATGAGCTCTTCCTCCGCCGCAGCCCCCGCCGTGCGCTCCGGCGTGTGGAACTGCTCGGAGGTAGAAGAAGAACACATCGAGTTCCTCCGCCGGACACGCCGTCTCCCCAGCGCGGACCTCGTGCACGCCCGCTCTGCGCTGGAGGGGGAGATCCGGCCGGCGCCGGAGGAGGGCAAGCGGGTCATCTTCCGCTCGAACCTCATGCGCGGCCTGGGTCTGCCGGCAAGCGGCTTCTTCCACTCGTTCTTGGAGTTCCACAGCCTTCAATCGCACCACCTCACTCCGAATACGGTGGTGTTTCTCTCCGCCTTCGCCACTCTGTGCGAAGGTTTCCTTGGCGTTCTCCCCACCATCGAGCTGTGGGGAGAATTCTTCTCTTCTAAGCTCGGCACGCACGTCGCCGGTGTGCCGGCTCAGTGCGGCGCCTACATCACGGTGCGGCGCTCGACGGCTGACAACCCCTTTCCTCCCATCATGCTGATCAAGTTGGTGAAGATGTGGCAGCGCTCATACTTCTACGTGAAGAACCTCGCCTCCGACGGCGACTGGGTCAACCTGCCGCCTTACAACGCCGCCCCCCTAACTGGGAGGCTTCCCAGCTGGTCTCACTGAGTCAAGACGCTGACTCCCGCCGGAGCCGCCGCCGTAGCGCGACTCCGAGTCTTGACGTAGTCGGAGGGTCTCGTCGGGGCCGACTTGCTGGCCGCCTTCGTGGCGCGCCGAGTTCTCCCGCTCCAAGGCCGGCCTCACCTGATCTGTCAGATGAGCGGCCTCTGAGACCCAAGTCGGATGAGCACCAAGGATACGCCCCACAAGGAGGTGGCGAACTTGGTGAACCACATCGCGCATTGCGAGTTCGAGGAGGACTGGCAGTTCGGCAAGGAGCCGTACTCGCGCGACAACCCCCCACCAGTGGTAAGTCGCGTCCCCCTATTGTTTTGTCTTCTTTGCAGCCGACTCCGGCTTCTGACTCTTGTCGGTTTCTTCTGAGCTAGAATCCTCTTATGCAGCCTGCCGCCGGCGCCACGAGACAGCCCAGCGAGTATGTTCCCGATCATGCGGAGAGCAACGTCGACGACCCCGACTTGGGGGCGGCGGCGATGGAAGCCGACGCCGAAGGCGGGGGAGAAGGGGCAGAAGGCGACTTCAGGCCCTCGGCCACCTTCGCCGACTGGCCTAATGACGACGCCGAAGGGGAGGTCGCCCCGTGCCACCAGCCGAAGGTCGGTTCCTCCGCCGGCCAAGGCGGTTTGAAGAGGCGTCACGCCGGGCCGAGTGCACTTGGCGGCAAGTTGAAGAAGATAAAGGGGGCGGCCGCCGCGACCAGACGGGAGGAGGCGGCCGCGAAGGCCAACCGCTTCCGACGGGAAGTGAGAAGGCCGCCGCTAGTCTCTGCGTAAGTCTTTACGCTTTTTTATTTTCCTTCGTTGAATCTTGTCCGAGTCTTCTTTATACTCCCTCCATTCTTCTTCAGGGCCCCTCTTTCCCTTGAGAGAGTCGCCGTCCCCTCCGTCATGTGGTCGGCAGAGACGTCCGCCAATACTCGGCCGGCCGACCTCCGGGAGGCGACGGAGCGAAATGTGCGAGAGAAGCGTGAGGAGGAGGAGGCCGATCGTCTGGAGAAGGCGGAGGCCGACAGGGCGGCCACCTCCGCCCAGAACAAGCTGGAGGATGCCGAAGCCGCCCTTGCAGCGAGAAGGCGTGCCGAGGAGGCCGCGCGTCGCCGATCGGCGATGCTCGTCCCCCCATTGTCGTCTGCACCGCCGCCTCCGGAGTTCACGGGGCAGACCGGAGAGGCCGGCACCGAGAACCCCGTCGTGGAGAAGAAGAGTGGCGAGGCTTCTATGTCGGACACTCTTGTGCCGCCACCGCCGCCTCCACCGCCGTCTGGGAGACCGCACGGCAAACAGCCGGTGGATCCGTCGGAGCCGCCGGCCATGGACGAGGCCGAGGCGCGTCTGCTTCTCCAAGTCGCCTCGCTGGTGCGCCGCCGTCTTGAGAGGATGACCTTGGCGCCGTGACCTCGGGAGACCGGCGCTGCCAGCTCGGCAACCCTAGACACCGAGGCCACAAGCGTCGCGCCCACCGGGTGGGTGCGCGGAGGCGGCACCGGGCTGCTAAATCAATTGCTTCTGGAAGTCCAGGCGAAGCTGCGGGCCGAAGGCGACGCCCTTCAAGTCTGCACCAGAGCGCATCTGGCCACGCGAACGATCGTCCGAGTAAGTTTCTTTTCCTTTTTGATTCTTGTTTTTCTCTGTGGGGGCGCGCCAGCGCACCCACTGGGTGTAGTCCCCGAGTTCCGGGCCAGCTGCTGAGCAGGCGGTTCGGAACTCCCTCTGGCGAGTTCCAAATACTAACTTTGTCTTCAATGACTTATTGTAGGAGTATCACAACCTCCTCGCCACTACCTTCAACCGCAATGTTGAGGAGTTGAGCAAGCGGGCTGCCGACTTGTCGGAAAGCCGGAGTAAGTTCTTCTTCTTCGCGGGGGCGCGCTGGCGCACCCGCGGGCTGTAGTCCCCGAGATTCGGGCCGACTGCTGAGCAGTCGGGCCAGATCTTCCCGGCGATCTTCTTTGCTGACGACTTATTTGTCTCTTCTTTCGTTCTTTAGGAGCCAATGCCGCTCTTCAGGAGGAGCTGGGCGAGGCCAATACCGCCCGGCGTGCCAAGGAGGAGGAGTGTGGCAAGCTTGCCACGGAGCGCGACCTGCTGGCGGCGCAGCTGGCCGAGCAGAAGGAGCTGCTCAAGAAGGCGTAGGACGAGGCCGAGAAGAAGGAGGCCGCTCTCCTAGCCGAGTTCGAGAGCGAGCGCTCCTCCTGGACTGACAGGGAGGCGATGCTAACCTCCGGCTTCCACGAGATCGAGGATATCGTTGACGGTAAGTTTCTTTCGTTTCTTCGGGCTTCCGACTATGTGTCAGGCCGACTTCTGATTTTTCGACTTGCTTATTTTTTGTCTTGGCAGACTTCTTCCCTGGTCACTCACAGGCAGTCCCTCTGGCCATCGAGGCTGCTCGTGAGGCGCGAAGGGCAAACGGTGAGGAGATCGCCGCTAATGCCCCCCGAACCATCGATGAGCAGCTTCTGAGCATTGAAGCCCGTCTTCGTCTGGCTTGCCGGCTGATGCGCCTGCTTCAGCGTGCCGGTGCCCAGGCGGTTGCCGCCCTATGGCCAGGCACGCCGGCTCTGCGCACCGCCAGCCGAACTGCCGACTGGCTGGTGGTCGTTGTCGGCCGTCTTGAGGCCTGGAAGGGCTCCTCGGCCCGGGCCGGAGCGCGCCAGGCCTTGGAGTTCTTCAAGGCGTGGTATCCAGGGCTGGACCTGGACCGTCTGGCCGCGTTCCAGTCAGAAGCCCAGGCCGAGCTGGAGGCCGTGGAGGGCGCCCTTATCGAGCGTGCGGCGGCCATCGCCGAGTACACGGACACTGGTGTCTTCGTCCCCGAGCGAGCTGAAGGCGGCGAGGAAGTGCCGCTAGAGTGGTTCGGGATGAACCCGGAGTATGGCGAGGACTCGACGGAGGTGATCGACTCCAGCACCGACGAGGAGGACGAGGCGGAGGACGAAGGCGAGGCGGAGGTGCCAGAAGATGGAGCAGGCGGTCAACCTCAGCTCGACCGCGCCTCCAGCAACGAGCCGCATCGAGAGAAGGCGACTGCCGCCGGAGGCGATCAAACCGAGACCGCCCAGCCGACTGCCCCGGCGCCTGACACCGCCATCTCCTCCGATCCTCCGATCCCAGATGCCGCCTCCTAGGCTGCCTTTTTCGCCTCTATTTGTCTGTCTTAGTAATCTTTTGAAAACTTTGTTAGACTCGAACAATTCCACCCGCGGGGTGTATCTTGAACTTCTATTCAAAGATTCGGCCAAGGGCCTATGTAAATATTTATCCGATTTCCGTCTTTTCTTGCTTACTGCTCTTTAGACTTTTTTCCTTTGCCGCCTTCCTTTAGTTGCTGCATTGCCAGTCGGACAGCCGCTCTACGGACTGTCGCTGGGTCAAGTGCTTGGCTACTTCGGGAAGGCAAGTACTTGGCCGTTTAGAGTTTCTTTAGCAAGTCGGATAGGAAGCGACAGGCCGACTACCCAAGAGTCGGCCGTCCTTGATAGAGGCTAATAAAGATGGCGAGCCGGCTACTCATGAGTCGACTTTCCGCTTTAGACATGCTGGAGGCCGTCTTACGCTATGTTCATGCTTTAGGTCCCTAGCCATTTTTCGTGTGGGCGCCCGTTCTTCCTCACTCCTGCCCGCCTCACAGTCGCTCTACGAGCTGCGGCTTTGCCAGGAGGCAGATTGGGCACCGCGCACTACTTGTCTGACTGCAGGAAACTCCTCATAGCGCAAGGCGGCGAGTCCCCGGGCCGACTAGTCTGGCCCGGTGCCAAGCGGCTTGTAATGAAAGTAATGTACTCGGAGGCATAATTCTTATCATACAGATAACAAAAAGGATAGTCCCCGAGCTCGTCTCGGGGGGCCCAAAGTCTTAGTACTTTAATACAAAGGGGTAGTGTGATACATACTGCATCAACTGTAAAATCTTTGAAGAAGATTTGCATTCCACGGGCGCTCGATCTCTTTGCCGGAGTCGTCCCTCTTGCGCGCTCGGGGCTTCTGAGCATCGATCAGATAGTAGGCGTCGTTCCCTAGCACCTTGCTGATGATAAAGGGGCCTTCCCAAGGTGCCGACAGCTTGTGCTGGCCGGCTGTTCGCTGGATCAGCCGGAGCACAAGGTCGCCTTCTTGGAAAGATCTTGGCCTGACCTTCCTGTTGTAGTACCGACGCAGACTCTGCTGGTAGATGCTGGACCGGCTGAGTGCCAACAGCCGGCCCTCTTCCAGTAGATCGACACCGTCTTGACGTGCTTCTTCTGCTTCTTCTTCGGTGTACATGGTGACTCGTGGGGAGTCGAACTCTATGTCCGTTGGGATGACGGCTTCAGCACCATAGACGAGGAAGAAGGGTGTGAAGCCGGTTGACTTATTTGGAGTCGCGCGCAGACTCCAGAGGATGGCTGGCAGCTCCTCAAGCCAACAGCCAGCAGATCGCTCCAGCGGTACGACGAGTCGAGGCTTGATGCCGGATAAGATGAGGCCGTTTGCTCGCTCCACCTGGCCGTTTGACTGTGGATGGGCAATGGACGCTAAGTCCAGTCGGATGCCCTGTGTCGCGCAGAAACGGGCCAAGGCGCCTTTGGCAAAATTTGTGCCATTGTCGGTGATGATGCTGTGTGGGATGCCGTACCGAGTTGTGATGTCAGCGATGAAGGTCACTGCAGTCGGACCATTCAATTTCTTGATGGGTTTCACCTCCACCCACTTGGTGAACTTGTCCACTGCGACAAGTAGGTGAGTCAAGCCACCTCGTGCCGTCTTGAATGGTCCCACCATGTCCAGGCCCCAGACTGCAAAGGGCCAGGCGATGGGGATAGTCTTGAGTGTGGAAGCTGGCTGAAGTGGCTTGGAACGGAAAATCTGGCACCCCTTGCACTTTTGGATTAACTCTTTGGCCTCTTCCAGGGCGGTTGGCCAGAAGAAACCATGCCGGAAGGCTTTGGCGACGAGTGCCCTGGAGGCCGCGTGGTGACCGCACTCGCCTTCATGGATGTCTTTGAGGATTGCTTGGCCTTGTTCTGCCTCGACGCAGCGTTGGAAGACGCCGGTAACGCTGCGCCTGACCAGCTCTCTGTTGACTATGGTGTAGGCTGCTGCTCGGCGTTGCACTTGCCGAGCCAAGATTTCATCAGTTGGCAGCTCTCTGTTTACTAAGAACCTGAGGATGGGCTGGGCCCATGAAGGTGCTGCAATTTCTTCAACTGCCACTAGTGCGACTTGGACAAGGGCGGCCGGGCTGGGAGGCGGCGGGCTGGAGTCCGCAGCCACTTGCTGATTTGACAAAGTCCTGGGGTCGACTGGAGCAGTCCCCGGGCCGAGCTCTGGAGTCTTCGATCTTGCCACTGCAGTCCCCGGGCCGGGTTCTGAAGTCCCCGGGCCGGCTTCGACTGTGTGTTTCTTGAAGTCGGATCCGTCTTCCTCAGGCAGAGCCGGCACAAAGATTGAATCTGATTCTGGTGACGGCTTGATAGAAGGCTTGAGGAGGCGCCGGAGGGCGACACCAGATGGTATTGCTTGGCGGGTGGAGCCGACTCGTGCCAAGGCGTCTGCTTGGTCGTTGTCGTTCCTTGGCACATGGAGGAACTCGCACCCCTCGAAGTATCCGCTGAGTTGCTGGACAAGGAAACGATAGCTCGCCATATTTGCGTCCTTGGCGTCCCAATCGCCAGATGATTGCTGGACCACCAAGTCAGAGTCGCCATAACACAGGATCCGGCGAATGCCGAGTTCTTTGGCAAGCCGGAGCCCGTGGATGAGCGCCTCGTACTCGGCCACGTTGTTGGAGGTGGCGAAGTGGATCTGCAGTGCATATCTGAGCTTGTCGCCCTTGGGGGAAGTGAGGATGACGCCGGCTCCCAAGCCGGTGCGCATCTTGGAGCCGTCGAAGTGCATCCGCCAATGGGTGGAGTCAGGCGCTGGCGGCAGATACTGGGTCTCGGCCCAGTCGACGAGGAAGTCGGCCAGTCCTTGTGACTTGATGGCGGTGCGAGGCTCTTAGTAGATGGTGTAGGGGGCCAGGTCGATGGCCCATTTGGCCACTCGGCCAGAAGCATCTCGGCTTCCGATGATCTCGGCCAGGGGAGCTGTGCAGACCACAGTGATTGGATGCTCTTGGAAGTAAGGCTTCAATTTCTTGGCGGCAAAATGCACGCCGTAGCACATCTTCTGGTAATGGGGGTAGTTCTGCTTGGAGGCCGACAGCACCTCGCTCAAATAATATATCAGTCTCTGGACAGGTAGCGCCTTGCCTTCCTCCTTGCGTTCGACTACAATGACTGTGCTGACTACTCGGCTGGTGGCGGCAATGTATAGGAGCATGGGCTCTTTGGGAGTCGGAGCCGCCAGCACAGGGGGAGTAGTCAACATCTTCTTTAGCTGGAGAAAAGCCTCGTCCGCCTTGGGAGTCCACTCAAAGAAGGTTGTCTTCTTCATGAGCTAATACAAGGGGAGAGCATTCTCGCCCAGCCGACTGATGAATCGACTGATGGATGCCAAACAGCCGGTGAACTTCTGCACATCTAACAGTCGTCTGGGTGCTTCCATCCTCTCGATGGCCTTGATCTTCACAGGATTGCACTCTATGCCGCGTTCAGATACCAGGAAACCAAGGAGCTGGCCGGCTGGTACTCCAAAAATGCACTTCTCTGGGTTGAGCTTGATCTGGAATCAGCGCAGATTCTCAAAGGTTTCTTTGAGGTCCTCCAGCAAGGTTCCACGCTTCTCCGTCTTCACCACTACATCATCCACATAGACGTGGGCATTTCTGCCGAGTTGCTTAAGGAGGCACTTCTGCATGCAACGCTGAAAGGTGGCGCCAGCGTTTCTTAAGCCGAACGTCATGGTCAGGTAGCAGAAGGCTCCAAACAGCATGATGAAGGCGGTCTTCAGTCTATCAGCCGGGTTCAGCTTGATCTGGTGATATCCTGAATATGCGTCTAGGAAACTCAACAGCTCGCATCCGGCTGTGGAGTCTATCACCTAATCGATTCTCGGCAGAGCAAATGGGTCCTTGGTGCAAGCTTTGTTGAGGCTCGTGTAATCAATGCACATCCGCCACTACTTGTTCTTCTTCAGCACCAGTACTGGGTTTGCCAGCCACTCTAGAAAAAACACTTCCATGATGAACCGGCTGCCAGGAGTCGGGCTATTTCTTCTCCAACAACTCTTCTTTTTTCTTCTGACAGGCGGCGCAAGGGCTGCCTGACGGGCTTCATATCAGATCGAACGTGTAATTTGTGCTCGGCGAGTTCCGTCGGGACACCAGGCATGTCCTTGGGGGACCATGCGAAGATGTCAAGGCCTATGCCCATGACAGCGTACCTCTCTGGGTGCTCCGGGTCCAACGGTATCTTCTTTGTTTCTCTGGCCGGCTTGAATGATCCTTCTGCTTCCGACTCCTTGGGGTCGGGCGATAACTCGGGCTGCTTGCCGGCCATCGCCACGACCCGATCAAGAAGCCGTTTCTCTGCCGTGATCACCAAGGACTCGGCCAGCCGACTGCTTTCGGCCGCGCAAGCGGATGACTTCCTGTAGTCGCCGGACACGGTTAGGATTCCCTTGGAACTCGGCATCTTCATCTTGAGGTAGGCGTAGTGGGGGACCGCCATGAACTTGGCCAAGGCGGGTCGACCAAGCAATGCATGATATGGGCTTTCAAGGTCCACCACCTCAAACCAAATTGGCTCTCGGCGGAAATGATCCTTGTCTCCGAAGAGGACATCTATCAGGATCTTGCCAATTGGCGAGCAGGAAAGGCCAGGGACGATTCCGTGGAACACAGTCCGGCTGCTCTGAAGCTGTCTTCGCTTGATTCCTAATTTCTCCATTGTATCCTTGTACAGGATGTTGATACTGCTGCCTCCGCCTATCAGTACTCGCGAGAAGCGAGCGGCCCGCCTATCTGTGGTGAGTGTGGCGCCTAAGACCAAGGCGTAGGAGCCTAGACTCGGCATCACCTCTGGGTGCTCAGCTCTGCTCCAATTGATAGGCTTTTCGGACCAATGCATGAACTCAGGAGTACTTGATGCAACCGCGTTCATTTCTTGCTGCTGTTGGCGCCTGCTGCGTCGGTCATCCGCTACACTGGTGAGCACCTCATAGGCTCCGTGCTCATCCGGGAACTCGTCTTGTATCGCGTCGACTGGCCTGACGGCCTGCTGCTGGGGCGGCTATGGAGGAGGCGGCCCAGCAGGAGGGGGAGGGGGCAGGCCGTCTCCCTTGGTGATTCTGGTCAGCCAGTGGCATTTCCTGGTGGTGTGGTTTGACGGCTTTGCGCCGCTGTGAAACTTGCAGGGACCATCTAGAGTCTGCTCGTAGGAGAAAGCCGGCAGCCAGTTGGACTTGCCGCCCTTCGGTCGCTTCGCTGGAGGCGGTCCCTCCAACTGCTGGTCCTCTGCTGTTGCCACTTGCCGACTGCTGGAAGTCGGCTGCGGGGCTTTGCGCTTCTGGTCATTCTGCTGTTGCCGCCGACTGGTGTCTCCAGCCGGAGTTCTTGGAGCCTGAGGGGCGACTTTGCCAGTTGTGCTGACCCGAATCTCCGCCTTCATGGAGGAGTCGGCCGTGGCGTACTTGTCCGCTATGATCAGCAGCTCATCGAGGGTCTCCGGCTCGTCGCAGAGGAGCTTGTGCTTGAGGAGGGTGCCTTCTCTGCACCCGGCAGTAAAGTACTCGATGGCCTGCACCTTGTGCACGCCCTCGCAGGAGTTCCGGAGTTCGCCCCAGCGCGTGAGGTAGTCGCGAGTACACTCGTCAGGGCCTTGCACGCACAAGGAAAGTTGGCGTGTCTTGGGAGGTCGCTTGTACGTGCTCGTGAAGTTGCGGACGAAAGCCTCGGTGAAGTCGACCCAGCTGTTGATGCTGCAAGGCTTCAGACTGTTCAACCACGTCCGGGCCGAGCCCTGGAGCATGAGCGGGACGTATCTTACGGCAACACACTTGTTGCCGTTCGCTATGTTGACGGCTGTGGAGTAGTCGATCAGCCAATCTTCCGGCTTCACGGTGCCGGTATATTTGGGCGTGTCTCGGGGGAGCGTGAACCCTTTGGGGAAGGGCTCATCTCGGATGCGGGGTCCAAAGTAGGGGGGACCCAACTCGTCTTCTTCTTCCAGCGCCAGGGATCGATGGAGTCGGTCGATCCGGTGGCGGGCGTCGTTCTCTCCGACTCCCTCTCGACGGCCAAGGCGGTCGCCGAGAGTCGGATGTTCCACGGGCGGCGGGGAGACTCGCCTTTCTCTGCGAGGAGGGGGAGGCAGGTAGTCGTCCCGCCGTTCCACCGCTTTGGGGCGGCCATCTTGGTCGCGCTCGATGGTGATGTGAGTCCGATTGTGGCTGACAGCCGGCTCCTTGTCCTTCTTCCCACGGGCCCCGCCAGTCGGCGTCCGAGACGTCGCACCTTAGTCTCGGCGAGGCGGTGGGTCGTCGTTTTGGCGCTGCGGCGCCTCGGTGCGGCAGCCGGCATCATTCTGCGCGGCAACCGCGTCGAGGAGCTGCTGAACTCGCTCCGTCATTATGCGGCGCTCTTCGCCTTTGAAGTTGTCGAGCTCGTCTGCCGCCGCCTGGGCGGCACGGATATTCTCTGCGGGCGTGGCATACACAGGGCGATCAGCCCCGAAGAGGTTGGCGATTGCCGCGCCGCGCTGTCGGACCGTGCCTAGGCGGCTAGGCCCGGTTGGAGCCGGCGAGCCGCCTACGGCACGATCCATCTCGCGTTGGTAAGCTTCTGACAAGCGCCTCATGCTTGCCAGCTTCTTCGCGCCCTCGACGAGCTGAAGGCGGAGCGCCTCCAGCGTCTCGGTGTCAGCGTCTTCTGGAATCGGCACTGCAAGGCCTCGTAGGGCCGCGTCGAGCGGGTCGTGCGCTCCTTCGCCGGAGCGCTCGCCGTGGTCGAGGACGAGGACCTTAGTGACGGTGCTTCCGCCGCTCCCCGCGTAAGAGAGCGGCTCGTCATAGACCACCACGTTGGTGGGGAACGCGTCGAGCGACGCGGTGTCGGAGTCGACCAGCATCGGGTCGGTGGATCCTATGGACTCCAGGTCCGCGACAGGCTCGCCGACGACGTGGAATTGGTCGAGGAGGCCCGCGAGGAGGCTCTCGGGGCCACTCGTGCCTGCGTCGGGCGCAGGCTCATCGGAGAGGCGAACCTCGCCGACAAGATCGGCGAGGCAGCTGGCCGCATAGGCGATCTCAGCGCCGTGCAGCGCATCGGCACAGACGCCATCCGGCATGCCCGGCTGGCTGTGCTCGCCGGGGAGGAACAGGGTTCCCGTCCAGAGCAGATCTCCGGAGGACGGTGCACCTCGCCCCATGGTGGGCGCCAAATGTCGGGGGTTGGGTACGACATATGCCAAAGGATGGCTTATCATGGTGGGAGCGAGTAGAACGTCGCCGGTGCCTGGAAGCGGGATGAGGCGGAGACATGCACGCCGGCGGAACTTACCCAGCTTCAGGGCTCTCCTACGAGATAACATCCCTACTGCTGCTCTGCGGGGTCTCCGCATTATCACTAAGGTAAAGTGACTACAATGGTGCTCCTGGAGCTGTTTCGGGAGGCAGGAGAGGGCAAGGCTAGCTCTCTCCTCCCTGTGCTATCTGGTCTATCTCTATCTAGGTCCGAACCCTTTGCATGGTGCCCCGGGGGTTTTATATAGGCCTACCCCCCGGGAGTACAATAGTAATCCGGCTGGGCGCGGGTCCCAGCCGGCTGTCTCTCAGGCCGCCGCCCTTCCCGCCGGCTTCTAGGGCCCGCCGACTGGCGGGTCCCGTGGACAGGCTTGATACTATAGCGGCACTCCTGATGACGCAGGCTCGGTCATTGGGTCGTGGCAACAGTGCCGCTGTCTACCGGGCGATCACTGTCGCCATTCCCCATCTTATCTGGTTAATGGCTCGTGGGGCCCTGGGAAGGAGTCGGCCGACTCCAGGGAGGCCGACTCCCACAGGTCCGTCTTCGGGTCGCTCAGGCCGCCTTCGACCCACCCACTGACAGGCGGCCCCATCGCCTTCGGGTCGTACAGGCCGGCGTCGTGGGCACAGTGTACTGCGCACTGTGGCTGAGGTCAGGGCAGGCATGGCAACAGTGTCGCGCCTCGCCGGAGATCTTCCGGCGATACGGCTCACTGTAGCCATGCCGGCCCTTCGTAGGCAGGGGGAACGGCCATGCCGTGACCCTACCCCGCATCGTACTTCAAGATGAGGGAGGAGTCATGGGCCGACTCTCCATAGTCGGCCTCTCTAGAGGTCGCCAGCTTGGAGTCGGCTTATCTTGGAGTCGCCGTCTGGGACTCGGCTTGTCTTGGAGTCGCCGTCTGGGACTCGGCATATTTTGGAGTCGCTCCTGGGACTCGTCCTGAGGGGCGCGACCTGCCCCGATGTCTTGAAAGGTCCTGAGGCTCAGGTTAGCCTACCCGTGGCCCATTACTCCGACACAGTCCCTCCCAACATTTTCTTGGAGAGGCTATTCAAGCCTTCCGTACAATGGGAAGGGGAGTCCGGAAATAACAACCCGGACTCAACAACACCACCTGACGCCGAACATTCTGACATAATGGGAGGCTCTGCCAATGAAGTAACATCCTCAGCCCACGTAATAATGGCAGTCATTGCCCCGTGGACAGAACCATTCTTAGCCTACCTAACTAGGCAGGAACTCCCCGAGGACCAAAACGAGGCACGCTGCATAGTGCGGCGATCTAAAGCCTACAAAGTCCATGAAGGAGAGCTTTATAAGAAAAGCACCACCGGAGTCCTTCAAAGGTGTATCTCCAAAGAGGAAGGGCGGAACCTTCTGGCTGAAATTCACGCTGGACTTGGCGGGCACCACGCCGCAGCCCGGTCCCTTGTAAGCAAGGCCTTCGGTACTGGATTTTATTGGCCGACGGCCTGGGCAGATGCTCAGGACTTAGTCCAACGATGCGTCGGTTGCCAATTCTTCGCTAACCAAAGCCATATGCCACCCACCGCCCTCCAAACTATACCCATTACCTGGCCCTTTGCGGTCTGGGGGCTTGACATGGTTGGACCCCTTAAAGGAGGAACCCACAAGAAAAAATATCTACTGGTCATGGTGGATAAATTCACCAAATGGATAGAGGCCAAGCCTGTTAAAACGGCCGAATCCTGGCCGGTGATAGACTTCATATCAGGGGTCGTACACCGTTACGGCGTCCCCCACAGCATCATCACTGATAATGGCACGAACTTTACGGCCGACGAGGTTAAACTCTGGTGCAAAAACATGGGCATCAAGCTCGACTACGCTTCAGTCTATCACCCACAAACTAACAGTCAAGTCGAGCGAGCAAATGGTCTAATCATAAGCGGCATCAAACCCAGATTAGTGCGATCCCTCAAGGAATCTAACACACACTGGGTAGAGGAGCTCGACTCCATACTCTAGGGGCTGCGGACCACGCCGAATCGCACTACCGGATTCACACCATTCTTTATGGTACGGCACAGAGGCAGTCTTGCCCTGCGACATAATTCATGACTCACCTCGCGTGTGCATGTACGAAGAAAGAGAAGCCAAGCTCGATCGGCAGGACAGTCTGGACGCATTGGAGGAGGAGCGCGACATGGAAAAAGCTCGTTCCACATTCTATCAACAGCAGGCTCGAAGATATCAAAGCAGAGAAGTACGGGCCAAAACCTACAATGTTGGCGAATTAGTTCTACGCCTGGCGGACAAGAAAAAGGACAAACTCAAGCACAAATGGGAAGGCCCTTCATCATCGACCAAGTCCTGACTAGTGGAGCGTACCGTCTGCGAAACGCATCGGATAACCGACTCGAGCTGAACCCATGGAACGCAGCCCGTCTACGAAGATTCTACGCCTAGCGCCGGACTCTGTGTTCGTCTCCTTCCTCTATCCATTTTTTACACATTAGCTGTCTTTCATTTCTCTCCTTCTCCCTCCTTTTTCTCTTACAGCCTTTTAAGGGCTCGTTTGCGCCTCGTTCACACACAATTGACGCGCTATTCGTGCTCATTGTACCTGGGGGCTTCTTTATCAGAAGCTTGTATATACATGCCTCATGCCCAACACATGTGTCACACTTCCGCACGTACCTTTTATTCACCATTATATGCATCGATATGACTTAAGTTTTGGCCAAGCTGGGTTGCCTGGCTCCTGTGCTTACCCCTACGTTCCCGATTGTTCGGCTAGGTGGTAAAGGGAGCACCTCTGAGATTGTTACTGCCGGGTCAGCCGGATGTGTATCTCAGACTGGGTGAAGCCGAAAGCTAGCGTTCTTAAGGGAATATTCGGTCGGTGAACTAAAATATGATTTTTCACTTGTTTATTTATCCGCCCCCAGATGCTTTTCTGCTTTTTTCACAGTCCGGACATGCACTTTAGGGCATGCCTCCCAGGGAAAGGAACCCCTAATGGAACTATTCTCCCTGGAAGATGTTTCTTACTAACCATGTAATATAACATAACTAGTTGGGCACTTGTCTACTAAAGCACTAATGACCCCTATGACTGGTCTCCACGCATGCCCCGGTTCTTACATAACCGAGAGGGTATACGGACACACTCCGGACTATTGGGTCCAGAGGTGGAAGCGAAAAGGTCCGCAATGACAAATGATCTACAATCCGGCTAGAAGGCATTTTACATGTCATTTTAAATTATATAGTCAATTCGACTGGGTATATTCTTCTTCAATACCATCCAACAGGCTGTCCAATTTACAGTCCTGTTGGGAATACTTGGCGGCCGGCTCTACCTAGCCGTACACTAAACTGACAGGGATCTCCTTCCCATCGGGCCCCACAGGTTCGACCTTGGCCATGTGGTTTGGATCAGCCTTCGTGTACCGCGTCTTCACCATGGCCCATGCCTCCCTGGCGCCTTGACGGCAGGCCGATATCTTCCATAATTGGAAGTGCTGCCGCGCTCCCTTTAGCTTCTCTGCAAGCTCTCTGAGGCCTTCGGGCATGTAGACGGATGGCCACAACGCCTGGACGATGCCTTGCATCGCCTGCCGAACTCGTTCGTGTAGTTGCGATAGCTCGGGAAGAAGGTCACCGGTAGAACCGGGCATTTCCTCCGCAAGCCGACCTGTCAACATACCTACAGACATAACTCTGTCAATCGACTTCCTCACCGAACTCTTTTTTCGAAGGTTCGCTCAAGCACTTACTAAAAATGCCGCGTCGAAGCCGCCGATTCTCCTTTACGAAATCAGACAGCTGAGCACGAACATCCTTTAGTTCCTCGCCCAGCTGGGTGTTGGCATCTTGAATCTTGTTCTTCTCTTGCCTCACCCTTGTAAGCACGCTCTCGCCAGCCTTTAACCGGCGCAAGAGTTGCTGCTTGTCCAGATTCACTCCGGCGCCATCTGCACTGTTATTGTCAGAATTGCACACATGCCGCACTTCACAACATACTCATCTTTCGAAGCGTCTATTACCAGAGGGGGTATCCTTGGCCTTCCCTGTTGCGGCTAGTGCGGCCTCAAGTTGGGCCTTGCACTCTTCGATCTCCTGGGACAGTTGCGTATTCTTTTTCGTAAGATCCTGCATAACAAATGATCCTTAAATCAGTTATTTTAACTGTTTCAAGTCTCGGGGGCTACTGACATCTATAACCATCAGATTTTCTCACCCGTATGTCTTTTACATACTGCTCTGTGGCTCTGGCTAAACCATTTTGAGCGGCACGGAGGTACGCATCTCCCGTATTAAAGGCGTCCAACGCCTCTTGGGAAAAACAAGCGTCACAAAGAATAGTCCGGCGGTGCATGTGGTTCATGGCACTCTCCACCTCGGAATTGGTGGCAGACAGCCTGTCCGCGTCCTCTGTCGAAGGAGCGTCCGATGCGCGCCTCGTGTTCGCCTCCACTTCCGGACCCAGCCTTGAAGCCTGGCCAGTGGATATAGTCCGGCGAGCGCTCTTCTTCTTGAAAAGAGCATGAGAGTTAGTATGCCTTGAGGGCATAAACCTTGGGCATTAAAATTGCACGCCGTACCGTTGCGCCGGCGTCTCGATCTAGTCCGCACTTCTTTTTAGCCCGCTGGGCCTCGATGGCCCTTGTTGGCTAGCCGCCGCGGGCTCGGCCCTCTGCCTCAAGGACTTCCCCTGCAGAAAATGCCATTTTTATACGGTGATCAAAGATAAGCACGGATGGATCCTCTTGAAAATACTAGGGACTTCGGTCTCGGTTACCTTTGAGGCTGGAAGTAGTCCGGGATAATTGGCCGTAATGGCCACTAAGGTGTTGTCCTTATTCAACTGATGAAACACTCCATCAATCAGCTCCACAGCCAAGTCCGTGTCCTCTTGGGAGTCCGGATCGAGGGACCGTTCTAGGTCCTCGGGTTGTGGAGGAGGGCTGTTTATCTCCTTTACAGCCTGGCGTAGCTCCTGTGTTGGAATTACCAGACTAAATTACTTAACTATGGGAATATGAGACGGATAGACAAGTTAAAGGTATCCGCTTACCCAACTCAGAGGATTGTACATAGAAAATCCTCCCCATGGGTTGACGCGGAGGAATTCCTCCTCTTCTCCCTTGTACAAAGCGGACAAGATCTCTCTTAGAGCGGCAGCTGATTCTGGCCCCTTGCGGTCGCACCGGGTGGCATCGTCCTCCCCGTTGAAGTCCCACATAGGGTGGCCTCTATACTGAAGCGGCTGCACCCCTCTCATAATGCATGTGGCCATGACTTCGATCATGGTCAGTCCGGAATGAGCTAACAACCTTATCCGGTTCATCAGGTAAAGGACGTCCCTGTCATCTTCCTTCCGACGGCTCTGTGGGCGCCAGCTTAGGCGCTTCTTCAAAGGAGCATTATTGCACTCAGGGAGGCCAATCCGAACAGGGTCCGGCAGGGGGACGTCTTCTATATAAAACCATTCTGAAGGCCAGTCTTCAGAAATCTTCTTTGGGGTTCCGGATAGATATCCAGTCCCGGCGATGCGCCATAGTTCGGCTCCGCCCACTTGATATATCGACCCCTCATAAGAACGGGGCACAAGGCAGAACAACTTCTTCCATAGTGCGAAATGAGCCTCGATGCCCAGAAACAACTCGCAGAGGGCTACGAAGCCCGCAATATGCAATATAGAGGCAGGCGTAAGGTTGTGCAACTGGAGGCCGTACAACTCCAGGAGCCCCCGGAGAAATGGATGAATTGGAAATCCGAGCCCCCT
The DNA here is from genome assembly GCF_018294505.1 of Triticum aestivum. Lineage (NCBI taxonomy): Eukaryota > Viridiplantae > Streptophyta > Magnoliopsida > Poales > Poaceae > Triticum > Triticum aestivum. The sequence goes on along the minus strand of NC_057810.1, from coordinate 699,943,501 downwards.
TATCAAATAAGGGACAAGGCATACCCACTCTCCTTTGGAGGGATTAGGGATGCTCTCCGCTTGCTCTCCACTATTATAGGTGGCAAGCCCGGCTCGAACCGGGACCATGAAGGCCGGAGGGAGAAACCCCTTGGCCTGGAGTGCCACTAGGTCGCTGTGCGGGACGGAGCATCTCTCCCAATCTCCAGGCCGAGGGCTGGGAGCGCGAGAGGAGGAGCCGCGTCGACTGGCCATGATGGAATGGATCTCTATCGAAAGCGCTCCGATGAATGCTCGCGGAGGAGAGATGGTGTGAGTTGGATCTAAATCCCCGTCTCTTTTATGGGCAGCTCATTTATGAAGCTAGGGGGGTAAATGAAAAAACACCCTGGCTTTTCGCATTCGTTTGACATGTGGAAGATGGCCATTATTGGGCGCGGAAGCCAAGAAGCGCAACATTCACCAGAAGCCGGACATTATTCAACAGCTATATGGAATTTGAAGCCTGGTTCGGGGGCTACTGAGGGAGTCCCGGATTAGGGGGTGTCCGGATAGCCGGACTATGACCTTTGGCCGGACTCCCGGACTATGAAGATACAAGATTGAAGACTTCGTCCCATGTCCGGATAGGACTTTCCTTGGCATGGAAGGCAAGCTTGGCGACACGATATGTAGATCTCCTCCCATTGTAACCGACTCTGTGTAACCCTAGCCCTCTCCGGTGTCTATATAAATCGGAGAGTTTTAGTCCGTAGGACGAACAACAATCATACCATAGGCTAGCTTCTAGGGTTTAGCCTCTCTGATCTCGCGGTAGATCAACTCTTGTACTACCCATATCATCAATATTAATCAAGTAGGAGTAGGGTTTTACCTCCATCGAGAGGGCCCGAACCTGGGTAAAATCATCGTGTCCCTTGTCTCCTGTTACCATCCGCCTAGACGCACAGTTCGGGACCCCCTACCCGAGATCCGCCGGTTTTGACACCGACAACTACAAAAACCCAAAAACATTTATCTTTACTTTTGCTACCGTTACCTTTACTATCATACTACTTTGCTACTAAATACCTTGCTGCAGATATTAAGCTATCCAGGTGTGGTTGAATTGAGAACTCAACTGCTAATACTCAAGAATATTCTTTGGCTCCCCTTGTGTCGAATCAATAAATTTGGGTTGTACTTCACCCTCGAAAGCTATTGCTATCCCCTACACTTGTGGGTTATCATACTGCAGTAATCATGTTTTATAGATTTTGTTTCAATAAAGTGCCAAGTAGAACCTTTGGGAAGACTTGGGTGATGTTTATGTGATCTTGCTGTAAAAAACAGAAACTTTTGCGCTCACGGGATTAGCTGCCATTTTTTACTGAAGAGCGCTTTTAGGTTGATTCTTTTTGCAGAAGATTAATAGAAAAATTCCTCAGGTCCAGAAATTTATTTCAGATTTGTTTGAGTTCCATAAGTATACGTTTGGTAAAGATTACTATAGACTGTTCTGTTTTTGACAGATTCTGTTTTCATTGTGTTGTTTGCTTATTTTGATGAATCTATGAGTAGTATCGGAGGGTATGAACCATAGAGAAGTTAGAATACAGTAGATATTACACCAATATGAATTTAGAATGAGTTCATTACAGTACCTAAGTGGTGGTTTTATTTTCTTATACTAACGGAGCTTACGAGTTTTGTTTTGAGTTTTGTGTGGTTGAAGTTTTCAAGTTTTGGGTAAAGATTCGAAGGACTATGGAATAAGGAGTGGCCAGAGCCTAAACTTGGGGATTCCCAAGGCGTCCCAAGGTAATATTCAAGGACAACCAAGAGCCTAAGCTTGGGGATGCCCCGGATGGCATCCCCTCTTTCGTCTTCGTTCATCGGTAACTTTACTTGGAGCTATATTTTTATTCACCACATGATACGTGTTTTTCTTGGAGCGTCATTTTATTTTGTTATTATTTGCTTGATGTTATTTAGAATAATGTTTTGAATCTTTATTTTCAATAAAAATGTCAAGGATAGCCTTTACCATGCTTATTTTGCTAGTATACATGTTGCTGTTTGAAAACAGAAAGTTTACCGCTGTTGCAAAAATTCCCTAGAAAATTAAGAGAATAATATAATGTTGAAACTTTTTTCATATTGAGATATTGTAAATCTTCTACAGCGTAATATTTTTCTTATAATTTTTGGAGTTAGGGAAGTATGATGAATCTTGCATTCTTTACAGACTATACTGTTTTGGCAGATTGCTGTTATGGTTGCATTGTTTGCATATGTTTGCTTGTTCAATGATTCTATTTGAGGATATGAGTATTAAATATGCAGAGACATTTAGTATGCAATGTTGAATAATAATTTTAGTGATTTCTTACAGTAGAAAATGATAAGGTTTTGCATTGGTTTATACTAACCTATCTCACGAGTTCTTGTTGAGTTTGGTGTGGATGAAGCTTTTGATAAAAAGAGAAACCATGATATAAAAGAAATTAAGGACACACAAAAGTTCAAGCTTGGGGATGCCCAAGGCACCCCAAGATAATATTTCAAGAAGTCTCAAGCATCTAAGCTTGGGGATGCCCCGTTAGGCATCCCACCTTTCTTCTTCAACAACTATCGGTTAGTATCGGTTGAGCCTAAGTTTTTGCTTCTTCACATGAGTTATGCTATGCTTACAATGTCATTTTATTTTGTTTTGCTTGCTTTTTGAATACAATAACAAGATCTGAATTTGTTTAATGAGAGAGAGTCTTCACATAGTTACATAATTATTTAGCTACTCATTGATCTTCACTTATATCTTTTTGGAGTAGTTTTTCTTTTACATGTGTGCTTCACTTATATCCTATGAGTAAATGAGTTGAATGTCATAAATCTGAAATTATATATGTTTCATTTGCTTATCCCATGGGGAGTAATGACTTCACATCTAAGAAGTAGAGATTTATTGAAGGTTAGCAAGCATTGTATTGTTCATTTGAACAATTCATGAAAGAATATTGAAGGAAGAGAGATTTCACATATAAATATACTATCCTAGACATCTTTTTATAATTGTGAGCACTCATTATGTATGACATGCTAAAGAGTTGATGTTGTACAAGGAAGACAACGTAATGGGTTATGTTTTCTCACATCTCAGTTAAAGTATATTGTCATGGATCATTCAAACATGTTGAGCTTGCCTTTCCCCCTCATGCTAGCCAAAATTCCTTGCACCAAGTAGAGATACTACTTGTGCTTCCAAATATCCTTAAAGCCTGTTTTTGCCATGAGTGTCCACCATACTGACCTATATGCGGTATTTACCTGCCGTTCCAAGTAAATTTGCATGTGCCAAACTCTAAACCTTCAAACAATAATCTGTTTTGTATGCCCGAATCGCTCATGTAGCGACTAGGGGCTGTCATTATCTTCCATGCTAGGTGGGTTATTCTCAAGAGGAGTGGACTCCGCTCCTCATTCACGAGAAAGGGCCGGTAACCGGGATGCCCAGTCCCATGATCCAAAAAGATCAAAATCAAATCAAAAATAATTGCAAACAAAACTCTCCCTGGTTTGATGTTAGTTGGAGGCACCCGTTGTTTCGGGCAAGCCATGGATTGATGATTGTTGGTGGAGGGGGAGTAAAAACTTTTACCATTCTGTTTGGGAACCTCCTATAATGTATGTAGTATGGAAGATATTGGGAACTCTTGGTTGTTATGTTGACAATGAGATCATGCCTCTCAAAATTATTTATCTCTATTTCAAAATTGAGCTCTGGCACCTCTGCAAATCCCTACTTCCCTCCGCGAAGGGCCTATCTTTTACTTTATGTCTTTTACTTTATGCAAGAGTCAAGGTGATCTTCACCTTTCCCTTTTTCATTTTATCCTTTGGCAGGCACCTCGTGTTGGAAAGATCTT
>NC_057810.1:699925225-699939202 GCF_018294505.1 Triticum aestivum | reverse complement strand
AGCATGAACTATTATTGTTGACATCACCCAAAGGTGAATACATTGGGAGGCAACACTATAAGTCCCTATCTTTCTCAGTGTCCGATTAAAACTCCATAACCACAAGTATTGCATGAGTGTTAGCAATTGTAGAAGACTATATGATAGTTGAGTATGTGGAGTTTGCTAAATCAAAGCTCTGACATAGACCCTTCCTGAAAATAAGATTAATTGCAATTGTTTGATGACAGAGAATGAAGTTTTCTAGTTTTTGATCTATGCTTTAACATGTGAATAGCTTGTTACTTGTTCTTGAGAAGTTTTATGAGATGAATTACTGTTATGACATATAATCATGCTAGAAAAGGTGATTGAAATTATCATTGATCAAACTTGTGCACCTTCTAGCATTCACACTTCATAAATTCTTTCTTTTATCATTTACCTACTCGAGGACGAGCAGGAATTAAGCTTGGGGATGCTGATATGTCTCCAACCATTCTATAATTTATGAAGCATTCATGTTATTTTATTATCTGTTTTGAATGATTACAGGCTTTATTATACACTTTTATATTACTTTTGGGACTAACCTACTAACCGGAGGCCCAACCCATATAGCTGTTTTATTGCCTGTTTCAGTATTTCGAACAAAAGGAATATCAAACGGAGTCCAAACGGAATGAAACCTTCGGGAGCGTGATTTTTGGAAAGGATATGACGAGGAGGGAGTAGTTCACCCTCGGGGCTGAGGGTATGTACCAGTAGCTATGTGTTTGATCTCTCTCTCTCTCTCTCTCTCGTGTTCTCTCTATGGCACGATCTTGATGTATCGCGAGCTTTGCTATTATAGTTGGATCTTATGATGTTTCTCCCCCTCTACTCTCTTGTGATGAATTGAGTTTTCCTCTTGAAGTTATCTTATCGGATTGAGTCTTTAATGATTTGAGAACACTTGATGTATGTCTTGCCGTGCATATCTGTGGTGACAATGGGATATCACGTGCCACTTGATTTATGTTTTGGTGATCAACTTGCGGGTTCCGCCCATGAACCTATGCATAGGGGTTGGCACACGTTTTCGTCTTGACTCTCTGGTAGAAACTTTGGGGCACTCTTTGCAGTACTTTGTGTTGGTTGGATAGATGAATCTGAGATTGTGTGATGCATATCGTATAATCATGCCCACGGATACTTGAGGTGGCAATGGAGTATCTAGGTGACATTAGGGTTTTGGTTGATTTGTGTCTTAAGGTGTTATTCTAGTACGAACTCTTGAATAGATTGATCCGAAAGAATAACTTTGAGGTGGTTTCGTACCCTACCATAATCTCTTCGTTTGTTCTCCGCTATTAGTGGCTTTGGAGTGACTCTTTGTTGCATGTTAAGGGATTGTTATATGATCTATCTATGTTATTATTGTTGAGAGAACTTGCACTAGTGAAAGTATGAACCCTATGCCTTGTTTCCTATCATTGCAATACCGTTTACGCTCACTTTTATCATTAGTTACCTTGCTGTTTTTATATTTTCAGATTACAAAAACCTATATCTACTATCCATATTGCACTTGTATCACCATCTCTTCGCCGAACTAGTGCACCTATACAATTTGCCATTGTGTTGGGTGTGTTGGGGACACAAGAGACTCTTTGTTATTTGGTTGCAGGGTTGTTTGAGAGAGACCATCTTCATCCTACGCCTCCCACGGATTGATAAACCTTAGGTCATCCACTTGAGGGAAATTTGCTACTGTCCTACAAACCTCTGCACTTGGAGGCCCAACAATGTCTACAAGAAGAAGGTTGTGTAGTAGACATCATTCCCCCATCGGCCGTAGACGACACCGGATTCACACCGGAGTGCTCCTCCCCACCGTCTACGGTGTCAACCATACTCTTTGGACGACAGAGTCCTTAATAAAGAGACGAGGCTTTGATACCAATTGAAAGGATCGATATGGTTGACTAGAGGGGGGGGGTTTGAATAGGCAACTAACAATTTTTAGCTTTTCTTTACCAAATATTAACTTTGCATCAAACTAGGTTGTCTAGATATGCAACTAGGTGAGCAACCTATATGATGCAACAACAATAAGCACACAAGCAAGCAAGGATAGAACACAATAGCTTGCACAAGTAAAGGTGAGAGATAACCAAAAGGGGAACTGATGGAGACGAGGATGTGTTACTGAAGTTCCTTCCTTTTGAGGGGAAGTACGTCTCGGTTAGAGCAGTGTGGAGGCACAATGCTCCCCAAGAAGCCACTAGGGCCACCGTATTATCCTCAAGCTCTCACACAATGCGAGATGTCGTGATTCCACTATTGGTGCCATTGGAGGAGGCGACCGAACCTTTACAAACAAGGTTGGGGCAATCTCCACAACTTAATTGGAGGCTCCCAAGGACACCACGAAGCTTCACCACAATGGACTATGGCACCGAGGTGACCTCAACCGTCTAGGGTGCTCAAACACCCAAGAGTAACAAGATCCGCAAGGGATTAGTGGGGGAATCAAATTTCTCTTGGTGGAAGTGTAGATCGGGACCTTCTCAACCAATCCCTAGAAAATTAACAAGTTTGATTGGCTAGCGAGAGAGATCGGGCCAAAATGAAGCTTGGAGCAACAATGGAGTTTGGGGATGGGAGAGGTAAGTCTTCTTGGAGAAGAAGACCCCTTTATATAGTGGGGGGACACATCCAACCGTTATGCAGCACGCAGCCCGCATCTGGGCGGTACTACCACTACAGGAGCGGTAGTACCGCTGCCACAGCGGTACTACCGTTGTGGCAAGCAGGCATAGGGAAACCAGTGCCGGAGGGGGGAGAAGTACATGCACTAGGGCGGTACTACTGCCGATAGGCGGTACTGCCGCTCCCTACAGCCGCTGAAAAACAAAGGAGGGCAGCAAGCTGAGCGGCAGTTGGAGCAGACGTAGGAGCGGTACTACCGCTGTGGCAGCGGTACTACCGTGCCCTACTGCCGTCCCTACTATCGCTCCCCTACGTGGTCCTTGTACGGAGACCCGACACAAAAAATTGAGACCACAGCCGGGGCGGTAGTACCAGCGGCACTAACAAGCGGTACTACCACCGATAGGCGGTACTACCGCCCTGGCCACGGTACTACCGCTTAGCACAAGGCACCCCTTGTTTTGCACAACACGGAAACTCCAACAAAGCAGGAAGAAAGCGTGGGTGCAAGGAGAATGTGAACGAGATGATTCCACCCAAACTCTTCCGAAACGGATCCCCTCTTGATAGTACAGTTATCCCTACGACTCAATCCACCGAAAGGAAACGAACGAAAATAATCCGTCTAAAGTGAAGTCCTCGAGGGGTAACAACCGCATAGTGCCCTTATATTATATCACCTGAAACGCTTAGTGCACACGATAATCCACAAACGTATTGTCATCAATCACCAAAACTACTAACGGATAAATATGCCCTTACACCCGGCAAAAGATATGGGCCTTATGGGCCAAGAGGGGAAACACACTAGCCACAGAGGGGCTGGTGCGCCCCCATATGGGTCAGCCTAGGAGGAGAAGGAAAGAGGGGAAGGGAAAGGAAAGAGTGGAATAGGATTCCCCCTTCCTTCCCTCTAGCCTCCTCTTTCCTCCCCCTTCCGGCAAATAAGGTAGGGGGCGCGCCACTTGGGAGGACCCCAAGTAGGATTCGACCTACTTGGGACGCCCTCCTGGCTGCTCCCTCCTCCCCCCACCTATATATTGTGGGAGGGGGCGCCTAGCACACCCAGACAATTGCCTAGCCGTGTGTGCCGCCCCCTCCACCGTTTACTCCCCGGTCATTTTTTCATAGTGCTTAAGCGAAGCCCTGTGGAGATCACTTCACCATCACTATCACCACGCCGTCGTGCTGACGGAACTCATCTACTACCTCGATGTCTTGCTGGATCAAGAAGGCGAGGGACGTCACCGATCTGAACGTGTGCAGAACTCGGAGGTGTAGTACGCGGTACTCGATTGGTGGATCACGAAGAAAGTTCGACTACATCAACCATGTTGTGAGACGCTTCCGCTTATGGTCTACGAGGGTACGTAGACACACTCTTCCCCTCATTGCTATGCATCTCCATGGATAGATCATTGCGTGTGCGTAGAATTGTTTTTGTTTTCCATGCAACGATTCCCAACAGTGGCATCATCATTCAGGTCTATGCATAGATGATATGCACAAGTAGAACACAAAGAGTTGTGGGCGGTGATATATAGTCATACTGCTTACCGCCAACGTCTTATTTTGATTTGGCGGTATTGTGGGATTAAGCGACCCGGACCAACCTTACATGTCCATGTACATGAGACTGGTTCCACCAGCAGACATGTAACTAGTTTTCAATAAAGGTGGCTGGCGGGTGTCTGTTTCTCCAACTTTAGTTTAATCAAATTTGACTATGGCCGGTCCTTGAAGAAGGTTAAAATAGCAAACTTGACGAAACACCGTTGTGATTTCATGCACAGGTAAGAACGGTTCTTGCTAGAAACCCATAGAAGCCACGTAAAACTTGCAACAACAAAGTAGATGATGTCTAACTTGCTTTTGCAGGGTATGTTGTGATGTGATATGGTCAAGACATGATGTGATATACATTATTGTATGAGATGATCATGTTTTGTAAGTTATCAACAACCGACAGGAGCCTAATGGTTGTCTCATTATTGTATGAATTGCATACGCCATGTAATTGCTTTACTTTATCACTATGCGTTAGCGATAGTTGTAGAAGCAATAGTTGGCAAGACGACCATGACGCTACAATGGAGATCAAGGGGTCGAGCCGATGACGATGGAGATCATGACGATGCTTTGGAGATGGAGATCAAAAGCACAAGATGATGGCCATATCACGTCACATATTTTGATTGCATGTGATGTTTATTTTTTATGCATCTTTTTTTACTTAGTACGGCAGTAGCATTATAAATGATCCCTTCACTAAATTTCAAGGTATAAGTGTTCTCCTTGAGTATGCACCGTTACGACAGTTCATCGTGTTGAGACATCACATGATGATCAGGTGTGATAGACTCTACGTTCACATACAATGGGTGCAAGACAGTTTTGCACATGCAGAATACTCGGGTTAAACTTGACGAGCCTAGCATGTACAGACATGGAACACTGGAGATCGAAAGGTCGAACGTGAATCATATATTAGATATGATCAACATGGAGATGTTCACCATTGTTGACTACCCCATCTCACGTGGTGATCAGACATGGGTTAGTTGATTTGGATCACGTATCACTTAGATGACTTGAGGGATGTCTATTTAAGTGAGTGTTCTTTAGTAATTTGATTAATTGAACTTAATTTATCATGAACTTAGTCCTGATAGAATTTGCAAATCTATGTTGTAGATCAATAGCTCGCGATATAGCTCCCTTATATTTGATATGTTCCTAGAGAAAAATAAGTTGAAAGATGATAGTATCAATGATGCAGACTGGATCCATGATCTGAGAATTATCCTCATTGCTGCATAGAAAAATTATGTCCTTAATGCATCGCAAGGTGAAAGACCTATTGCAGGAGCAGATGCAGACGTTATGAATGTTTGGCAAGCTCAGTATGATGACTACTTGATAGTTTAGTGCGCCAATGCTTTACGGCTTAGAATCGGGGCTCCAAAGACGTTTTTTAATGCCATGGAACGTATGAGATGTTCCAAGAGCTGAAATTGGTATTTTAGACTCATGCCCGTGTCGAGAGGTATGAGACCACAAATACTTTCCCTACAAGTTGGAAGAGAATAGCTCAACTAGTGAGCATGTGCTCAGAATGTCTGGGTACTACATCACCTGAATCAAGTGGGAGTTAATCTTCCAGATAAGATAGTGATTGACAAGAGTTCTCTAGTCACTATCACCAAGCTACTAGAACTTTGTGATGAACTATAATGTGCAAGGGATGATGAAAACAATTCTCAAGCTCTTCGTGATGCTGAAATCAGCAAAGGTAGAAATCAAGAAAGAGCATCAAGTGTTGATGGTTAACAAGAACACTAGTTTCAAGAAAAGGGGCAAAGGGAATGAAAGAGAACTTCAAGAAGAAAGGCAAGCAAGTTGCCACTCCCATGAAGAAGCCCAAAGTTGGACCTAAGCCTAAAACTGAGTGCTTCTACTGCAAAGGGAATGGTCACTAGAAGCGAACTGCCCCAAATACTTGGCGGATAAGAAGGATGGCAGAGTGAACAAAGGTATATTTGATATACAGGTTATTGATGTGTGCCTTACTAGTGTTCGTAATAGCACTTGGATATTTGATACCGGTTCAGATGCTAAGATTAGTAACTCGAAACAGGAGTTGCAGAAAAAACAGAGACCAGTTAAGAGTGAGGAGACAATAAGTGTTGGAATTGATTCCAAGGTTGATATGATCAACATTGCACACTCACTCTACCTTCGGGATTAGTGTTGAACCTAAATAAATGTTATTTGGTGTTTGCGTTGAGCATGAATATGATTGGATCATGTTTATTGCAATACGGTTATTCATTTAAGTCAAAGAATAATGTTTGTTCTGTTTACATGAATAAAACCTTCTATGGTCATACACCCAATGTCAATGGTTTATGGAATCTTGATTATAGTGATACACATATTTATAATATTGATGCTAAAAGATGCAAAGTTGATCATGATAGTGCAACATATTTGTGGCATTGACGTTTAAGTCATATTGGTGTAAAGCGCATGAAGAAACTCCATGCAGATGGACTTTTGAAATCACTTGATTATGAATCATTTGATACTTGTGAACCATGCCTCATGGACAAGATGACTGAAACTCTGTTCTCCGGAACAATGGAGCGAGCCAATGACTTATTGGAAATAATACATACCGATGTATGCGATCTAATGAGTGTTGAGGCACGTGGCGGGTATCGTTATTTTCCGATCTTCATAGATGATTTGAGCAAATATGGGTATATCTACTTAATGAAACACAAGTATGAAACATTTGAAAATTTTAAAGAATTTCAGAGTGAAGTGGAGAATCATCGTAACAAGAAAATAAAGTTTCTACGATTTGATTGCGGAGGTGAATATTTGAGTTATGAGTTTGGCCTTCATTTAAAACAATGTGGAATAGTTTCACTGTTGGGGAACGTAGCATGCAATTTCAAAAAAATTCCTACGCTCATGCAAGATCTATCTAGGAGACGCATAGCAACGAGAGGGGGAGAGTGTGTCCGCGTACCTTCTTAGACCGAAAGCGGAAGCGTTAGACAACGCGGTTGATGTAGTCGAACTTCTTCTAGCTCCGACCGATCAAGTACCGAACGTACGACACCTCCAAGTTCTGCACGCGGTGGAGGCCTCCTTCACGCCGCAGCTGCCGCCGCCGCCGCCGCGGTCCTTGAGGTGGGCGGCCATGCTCGGGAGGGGGTAGGGTTTGTGGATCTCTAGAGAGGAGGGGAGGGGAGGGGGTTTGATTTGGGAATGGCGGATTTGGTTTGGGATTTAGGAGAGGAGAGACGGGGGGCATATTTCAAATTTCGAAATGTTGTGGGCGCGCCGTGTGGCTTTGTGGTGGGGCCCACACTAGTGGGCTCGGCCGCGGGGGTAGGCCCGCCGTGGAAGAAACGCACCGGAGCTCCTCAATTTGGCGTGTCTCCTGGCAATATGTTATGTACTCTAATTTTCCTCCTAAGAAACTTTTAAGAAAATATAAATATATACATGTCTTACATTTTTTAATGCTATAAATCATTTAAGTAAAAATGTATGCAAAAAAAGTTTAATAGGTCGGAAAATGTTTAATCTACTTTTGAGTTTTGTTCAAACGGCTTCAGAGGGTTTTTTAATCTACATATATTAAATAACATGTTTATGCGATTGGTGAAATGGAAGTTGTATCATATGTAAACATATTTTTTTTATTGATTTGGAAATACTCATTTATTTTCAATAAAATATTCATGGCTACCAAAGGAAATGTTCACGTGTTTCAAAATAGATGTTTGTGTATTTCAAAACATTTTTTCATGAACCAAAGAAGTATTCATGTACATCCCAAAAAGGGTATTGTGTTAATAAGAGAACGAGCGTAAACAACAAATCACTAAGTTCAGAAATTAAAAACCATAAAACAAAGAAATATGAAAAACAAAACAGTAATGAAAAAGCTTGGAAGAATAAGATTTCTTAAAAAACACTCCCTCCATCTGAAATTACTTGCCGCGGAAATGGATGTATCTAGACGTATTTTTATTTCTAGATACATCCATTTCTATAACAAGTAGTTCGAGGCGGATGAGTAATTGCAAACTCTCCCATGTGTCGCTCTTCACCGCAACACCCGAGCGCCCCGGGCCTCCTCCGACCTAGTCCACCCCTCCCGTTGTCCATCCTCTCGTCATCTGTTGACTGCTTGCTTCAAAAGGAGATCAATGCCCATCCCTTGGCGTGTGGGCGTCGTGCTCTTGTTGTGTCCCTTGCGTACGCGCGTAGTGATTCTCTGCTTTGCGGCATCCCAGCGAGCTCTCCCTAGTAGTTGGCCTTGTCTAGCATGGGTGTGCTGATCTATGGCGGGGACGGGGCGGGGCGGACCTAAGGCCCGGCTTGTTTGGCCTTTTGCAACTTTTTCGTTTGGGCAAAACAAGCCACAAAAGTTCCTAAATAGAGGCCTTTTGCTTCGGCTTTTGACCTACAAATCAATATTGTTATATGATGATCAAATTTCAACCAACAAGGTCAAAATATAGTACTTGTAGCAATAGCATCATCCTAATTTGATTTGGCTATGTTCTTTTCTAAGAACAAGCAACGAGCCTTGCTTGTCAAATCATGGCTTGTCTGTTAATGACTCTCCATTTCTGACAGACAAAAATTAAGCCCAAGCGCACGAGTGACATAGGTTTGATCTCGGCTCCGCTCATTCACAAGAGACGAGACGCACGTTGCGACGCGAGGCGGGTGGAGGAGGAGGAGGAGCGCACAAGAACCACTTCTCTTCTCAAGCTCTAATAGCACGTGGAAAAGAATCATTTATAAGGAGGTCAAACTCTTCCTATAAATCCGGGATGATACTAAACTTGCACCACTTGCCTTGTCATGACACCTACATGGGTTCTTAGAGATTTTTCTAAAATTGTTGGATGGGCAACCCATATTTTAACAAGACCAACCGCACCTAGAAGCATCGACCAGAACTGATATTGATTTTCTTAAAACCCAAAAATAAGGAAAAACAAGAACTGGCACTGGGCACCGAGTTAATAGGTTAGTCCCAAAAATGATATAAAATAGCATATAAAGCATCCATGATTGATAAGATAATAGCATGGAACAATACAAAATTATAGATATGTCGGAGACATATCACTGCTTCCGGTGACCGTCACCGACGCCGTAGAAGAGGTAGTAGGCACCCTCGGAGCCGAGACCCTTTCCAGTGGCGAGGCATAGAGAGGGCGGCATCACGGCAGGAGGCGCGCAGGCGGAAGCGAAACAGAGAAGGCGGCACAAAGGCACATATAACCCACAAACATAGACAAAAGGACACATGATAGATGCAAAAAAGGGACCAACAAACGGGGCCTAGTGCGCGACACGAAAGACGGAGGACACAACAACCACGCGGGAATCAAACGTTTGCATGAATTTTTACAGCCCCTAAATTGTGTGGTTGACAATTTAGATGTGCCATTTAGCATATCCGTAAAATAAAAATCGAAAACTCTCACCCTGGCCCACCACTCGATTCCTCCCCCCACCCCTGCATGGACAGAGCTAGACGAGTACACGGGTATACAAATGTATACCCATTTTTTCTGTTTAAAAAGAGTATATAGGTACATCTATTAAACCTGTACAGATGTACGCCCATTTTTTCTATTTAAAAAGAGTATATAGGTTCATCTGTTAAACCATACTGTTTAGCAAATAGTATATGACTAAATTTGTATATGTGTGCTAAAAAATGATATCTGAAGCAATCTCTCACATATGGTTAAATTTTATTCTCTAGAATTTTCTACAAATATACTTTCATAATCATATATTACAACCACTACTATGATATTTGTTAAACCATATGTTTGACAGATATCTAACATAAATATGTATAAACTATATAATTTACACAAGTATCGAAAACTAATTAAAATAATAATTTTAGTTACAAATTACAAATTGAATTCAATGCAACGTGTGAATATTTTTTTCAATGATATACATTAGAAATATATGATAAATAAAAGAAAATACTTAACTTTGTTATCTTGTTAAGTATGCCAAATAAGTAATGAAAACTTATAATCCTTAACACAGTAGTATGATAAGTATAAACTTTTAGTATAAAATATGTCTATATAAAGGGGAGACGTGATATGCAAGACTGAAATTGGATGCATGTACTGCATCAGGATGAAACCATGCATGTACTGTTGATTAAAAATAGTCAGACAAAAAAATTCTTTTTAGTCCCGTTTGGAGAAAAGATAGTCAGGGGTAGGCGATCGACAACGCTTATTTTCTACGGTTTGGGGTGGCCTCGACAATGCTTTTCAGTCCCGTTTTGGGTGGACTCGAGAGTTGGTCGGTCGAGAGGGGGTTGATCGACGTCCCCCCTCATGTTGAAGTTACCTGAGTTTTCTTTTGGGGGTTTGGGTGCCCTCGAGAGTTTGTCAGGTAGGGGCGGGAGGGGTTGGAGATCGACAACGCTTTTTTTCTACGGTTTGGGGTGGCCTCGAAGCACTACAAAACATGGTCATAGGATGCACAAAAGAGTAATTATGCACTTTGCAAAATTGAACTTACTGCTAACAGGCTGATAGATATATTTTTAAGCAATTTGAGAGCATGAAAAGAACAAGATACAGTAGGCAAAAATTGCAAACAAGGGAATGGATGGATAGAGTTCAAAACATAATTACTGAAAATCTCCAAAATATGCATAGATTTGATGGTAGCATCAAGTAAACATGGCATTATAATATAACAGATTCAGACTTAGCAGAATTTACTAAGTCTCTAAAAACAGCAAACGATGAGTAGACCACTTTGCAAGCTTATGCTAGTCATCACAAGGCGTATCATAAGAAATGGATCGGATCATTGCAAAGATGACATGATTATACTCCTAAAACATGTAGGCATGTTGCTCAAAAGAAAATGACATAAAATGCTATCAAAAAGACAAAATGACATGTTACATCAGTTTTATGCACCTAATATCACTTAGCACTTTTGCAACGATGATAATGGCATCAAGATAAATCCTAATATGAATGCAAATGCAACCATCATGTAGAGCATCAAGAGAAGAACATTTTGACATATTACACACTCCAAGTTCTTTTCATATATCATCATATCATCATCATCTACTAAAAAAAAATTGACCAAGTTTTCATATATCATCATCATCATCATTTACATATTTTATGAGCAATGATGTGAGCATTACATAATCTCCAATATTACATAAGTGAACATTACATATATAAAATTTCATGAGCATTACATAATCTCCAATATTTTGCATATGAACATACCACTAATGCAGAACTGGGCTATAGCCCCGGTTCGTAAGGGGCTTTACTACCGGTTCTGTAACCGGAACTAAAGGGTGTGGACTAAAGGTCCCCCCTTTAGTACCGGTTCGGCACGAACCGCCACTAAAGTGCCACCACGTGGCACGAGTCAGGGCCGGGTGCGGGGAGACCTATAGTACCGGTTGGTAACACCAACCGGTACTAAATGTTCGAGGGATTTTGGTTTTATTTTTTATTTTTCCTTTAGTTTTATATTTTCAATTTAATTTAGAGATTGTTTTTACATTATAATGAGTTGTTAAATCATTAGGTGAAAGTACCGTAGATTAGTTTCAACTGGATGCATGCATGGATCCTAGCTAGATAAGTGATCAAAGTATATATGCCATATCCATATATATTACTTGATCACTTATATTAGGTGAGCAAGTAATATGGATATGACATATACTTGATCACTTAGCTAGCTAGGATCCATCCAGTTGAAACTAATCCGCAGTTTCTTTCATAAATGATATAATAACTCATCATCATTATATTAATATAAAAACTATTGCATCATATATATCATCACCAACAAGACTAGTTAACGGTATACTAGCTAGCTAAAAATCATTATAGTCGTCATTACCACTATTTAATCATCATAGTCATTATCGCTATCTAATCACCACCAGTACCAGCTTAAAGAAGAAACATTCACTTTGTACTAGAAGGAAAGATATCATTGAGTTCAACATGACCACTCTAGCTTTGAGATTATGTTCAGGACGAAGAACACGGACATGAGAGGACAAGTACTAAGAGCATGCTAATCACTCATGCTGCTCTCTCTCAGGTAAAATGACATAGAACATGTGTAGTTGTCCTGATTCATCATATTGGACCATGCAGATAAACCTGTCTCCTAATCGTGGGTTGCGCTTCTGCCTTGTTGACTCCTAGTACTTCTCTACAATCATTCACAATTTTACTCCAGTCTTTCACTATTAAGCATTCCTCGATTCTAGAAATCTTGAATGCACTCATGTGCAATGTAGGATGTCTTGGTCGTAAGCTAACAATTGACATGCGACCGTTAGTCGAGATCCACTGAGGCACAACTATCATTGGGAGTCCCTGTTGAAGAGGACATCATATAGTATCATACTTAGCAACATGAAGTTTAGCTTAAAAAATAATGTATGCAAAAGATTCACTGAGGACAAATAGTAAAAATCTTACCATCTTTTCTAAATACATGTGACCGTAGTTCAATACGAACACTGTTGGTCGCACGTTTTGAGTACTAAGATTTGTAAGTCTAGGAAAATAATTTCTCTTGACAGCATCAAGATCCTCAAGCCATGAAACATATTGACTTATCTCCTGGCAGTTTAATTCAGCCCCGGGACAGTGGACGGTCCTGTCTACCAAGTGTTGGACATGTTTGCTTGAATGAAAATAAGCTGTCAATAGAAATTAGTTGTCAACTATTTTAAAAAACAATATCAACATAAATATGACATGAGAAACTCACATAATGGTAGAACTGGAGGCGTCTGCACATCGACCCAAATGTCTTTATTACCTTCAATGTCATCTTCAGGACAAATATCAAAGATGATAAACATCAGGCTCAAATGCATAAGCCTTGCAGAACGCTTGCCAAGTTTTGCATTCAAAATGGGTGTAGGTTTATTGATTGTATAATTTGATATTGAAGGTATAACCATGCTCGGTCTTCAAGTAAACTCTCTTTACCTCCATAGTTTTGTTAGAACTGAAACCTATCTTATATCCAAGACAAAAATTCTTGCATGGCAGGGGATACGCTAGTAGAATAGTGAAATTTTAAACTAATAAGTTGAAGCAAATGAAGCATATATGTCATGCTTAATTACGAAAAAGACTTGTCGTTCTGACTTACTGTATCCACTTCATGTCTCCTCCAGCTTAATGCTGAAGCGCCTATCATCAACTAGAAAATTTCTGTCCCACATGCCGCGTTGGTCTTCGCAGTCTTCACACATAATGAAATCGTTTTCGTCTTCAGATGACATTTCCTATGTTCATAGGTGAAACATTAAACACTTATTAGTTATATATTAATTCAACTAATTAGACTAGTTCTATTAATTCAACTAGCTAGTTCAACTAAGCACTTACTAAAAATATACCTAAAAAAATATAGCTCCTAATTCAACTAATTCAACTCACTAGTTCAACTAATTCAACTAATTTAACTCAACTAGTTCTATTAATTTTCTTACTAAAAATAAAGTAGCTACTTCTATATACTAAAATTTTAATTAGATGATCAAATCTCATATACCTAAATTTAATATATATTAATTCATCTAACATTAATATAAATTCATCTATAACTAAACGTATAAAAAACAAACTCATCTAACATTATCTAATTCTTATATAATCTAACATTTATATAATCTAACATTTTGACATTAAACATTTGTGTGTGTGT
>NC_057810.1:699913140-699924910 GCF_018294505.1 Triticum aestivum | reverse complement strand
GGCGGGGGCGGCGCACGGACGGGGGTGGCGCGACGAAGATGAAGATGATAACTGAAAATTTTCGTAAGTGTTTGTTATATAGGGGAGGCCTTTAGTATCGGTTGGAGACAGGGACCGGTACTAAAGGTTAAATTTGGCCAGACGAAGCGGCGGGAAGCGACCCCCTTTAGTACCGGTTCGTGGCTCCACCCGGTACTAAAGACCCACCCTTTAGTACCGGTTTGTGCCACGAACTGGTACTAAAGGGAGTGCGCTGCCGTTTCACGGTGCTCATTGTTTAGTCCCACCTCGCCGAGCGAAGGGCAGCCGCACTGGTTTATAAACCCAGCTGCGGCTGCTCCTTCGAGCTCCTATATAATGCAGGCCTCTGGGCCTAACTTTGCCGCGCTGCCCTGTGAGCCTGTTGGGCCTTATGGGCCTGCATATGCACGCCGAAGACCGATCAGGCCCACTGGGCAGCGCGGAAATAAATTTTTTCATATATTTTTTTCTTTTGTGGTTTATATATTTTCTTCTATTTATTTGTGAGTAGTTTTTTGCTGTATTTAGAGGTTCTTATATTTAATATTATTGTGGTTTATCATTATATTCATATTTGTAGTGATTTTTCAGTTCATTTTCTGGTGCTTTTCAATTTCACGGTGATTTAGCTCTGAAAACAAATCAATAAATGCATCAAAAATAGCAAATTATGTCAGAAAGGGTTGAAAGTTGATGACGTGGATTTGAATTGTGCATCTGAACGCAAAAAATCCGGAGTTGTACTAAGTTATTAAAATATTGAATAGCCGGTGTAACAGATGAGTTTTCGTCCGAAACCCTGATACTCCCTAAGAGATTGTCCAGTTTGTATACGAAGTGCATCCAGTTTTTGCCGTAACCCTCTCTACTTTTATGCACATGCTATGCGGGTGAAATGATGATACATTGCTAAGTTTCAACCTTTTTAGAGTTCATTTTGTATTGCTTTTCGCTTTCATGGCAATTTAGCTCTGAAAACAAATAAGTAAATGCATCGACAATAGCAAATTATGTCAGAAAGGGTTGAGAGTTGATGATGTGGATTTGAATTGTGCATCTGAACACAAAAAAAAATCCGGAGTTGTACTAGGTTATTAAAATATTGAATAGCCGGTGTAACAGATGTGTTTTCATCTGAAACCCTGATACTTCCTCCGAGATTGTCCAGTTTGTACATGAAGTGCATCCAGTTTTTGCCGTAACCCTCTCTACCTTTTTGCACATGCTATGCGGGTGAAATGATGATACCTTGCCAAGTTTCAACCTTTTCAGAGTTCATTTTGTATTGCTTTTCGCTTTCACGGTGATTTAGCTCTGAAAACAAATCAGTAAATGCATCGAAAATAGCAAATTATGTCAGAAAGGGTTGAAATTTGATGATGTTGATTTGAATTGTGCATCTGAACGCAAAAAAAGTCCGGAGTTGTACTATGTTATTAAAATATTGAATAGCCGGTGTAACAGATGAGTTTTCGTCCGAAACCCTGATACTTCCTAAGAGATTGTCCAGTTTGTACACGAAGTGCATCCAGTTTTTGGCGTAACCCTCTCTACTTTTTTGCACATGCTATCGGGTGAAATGATGATACCTTGCCAAGTTTCAACCTTTTCAGAGTTTATTTTGTACTGCTTTCCGCTTTCACGGTGATTTAGCTCTGAAAACAAATCAGTAAATGCATCGAAAATAGCAAATTATGTTAGAAAGGGTTGAAAGTTGATGACGTGGATTTGAATTGTGCATCTGAACACAAAAAAAAGAAAGGCGCAATGCTCACCTGCATGTTGCTTATCTTCAGGCCTTGAGGAAATAGTGTAGACTGCACGGAGCTATGTGTAGTTTTCGTCCGAAACCCTGATAGCTCCGTGCAGTCTACACCATTTCCCCAAGGCTTGAAGCTAAGCAACGTGCAGGTGAGCATTGCGCCTCTCCTTCATCGTCTCTGCACTCAGGGCTTATAAACCGCTGCGAGTGCGTCTCGCTTGGCGAGGTGGGACTAAAAAACAGCTGCAAAAATAATCAACTAAAAAACTCTAGTACCGGTTCATGCCACGAACCGGTACTAAAGGTGCTGGTGGGGCCCCAGCCTATCCACAGCCTGCCACAGCCTCTTTAGTACCGATTTTTGGCGCAACCATCTCTAATTTTTTGCACATGTGAAATTTCGTGGATGTCGCCTAGAGGGGGGGGGTGAATAGGCGCTTTAAAATAATTACGGTTTAGGCTTGAACAAATGCGGAATAAACCTAGCGGTTAATTTGTCAAGCACAAAACCTAAAACAACTAGGCTCACCTATGTGCACCAACAACTTATGCTAAGCAAGATAATTAACTATGTGATAGCAAGATATATGACAAAGAACAATATGGCTATCACAATGTAAAGTGCATAAGTAAAGGGCTCGGCTAAGAGATAACCGAGGCACGCGGAGACGACGATGTATCCCGAAGTTCACACCCTTGCAGATGCTAATCTCCGTTTGGAGCGGTGTGGAGGCACAATGCTCCCCAAGAAGCCACTAGGGCCACCGTAATCTCCTCACGCCCTCGCACAATGCAAGATGTCGTGATTCCACCAAGGGACCCTTGAGGGCGGTCACCGAACCCGTACAAATGGCGACCCTTGGGGCGGTCCCGAACCCGTACACTTTGGCAACCCTTGGGGGTGGTCACCGGTACCTGTCAAATTGCTCGGGGCGATCTCCACAACCTAATTGGAGATCCCGACGCTTGCCCGGAGCTTTACACCACAATGATTGAGCTCAAAGCGCCACCAACCGTCTAGGGCACCAAAGCACCCAAGAGGAACAAGCTAAAGGGCACCAAGCACCCAAGAGTAATAAGCTTCTCAACTTGAAACTTCCACGTATCACCATGGAGAACTCAAACCGATGCACCAAATGCAATGGCAAGGGCACACGGAGTGCCCAAGTCCTTCTCTCCCAAATCCCACCGAAGCAACTAATGCTAGGGAGGAAAATAAGAGGAAGAACAAAAAGGAGAACACCAAGAACTCCAAGATCTAGATCCAAGGGGTTCCCCTCACATAGTGGAGAAAGTGATTGGTGGAGACGTGGATCTAGATCTCCTCTCTCTTTTCCCTCAAAAACTAGCAAGAATCCATGGAGGGATTGAGAGATAGCAAGCTCGAAGAAGGTCAACAATGGGGGAAGAACACGAGCTCAAAGGATAAGGTTCATTGGGGAAGAAGACCCCCTTTTATAGGAGGGGGGAAATCCAACCGTTATGTGCTCAGCCCGCATACGAGCGGTACTACCGCTCGGGCGGAAGAAGCAGGGAAATGAGCAACAGAACATGAACCTTGGGGTGGTAGTACTGCTTATAAGCAGTACTACCGCTCACCCCAGCAGTACTACCACTGGAGGAGCAGAACACGGGACCAAATGAGGTAGGGCAGAGCAGAGTATGGCGGTACTAATGCAGTAGCGGTACTACCGCCCGACCGGAGCGGTACTACCGCTTATAGGCGGTACTACCGCCCAGACGGAGCGGTACTACCGCTTATAGGCGGAACTGCCGTGCCTTACTGCCGTGCAACTACTGCTAAACCCGACACGAAAAAGCAAGACCCAAAATCGAGGCGGTAGTAGAGCGGTACTGGAGCGGTACTACCGCTTGACGCTACAAGCGGTACTACCGCTGCCACCGCGGTACTACCGCAGGGAGAAACACAGAACTGCCATAACTTCTTCATATGAGCTCCGAATTGAGCAAACTCAAGCTTGTTGGATACAAGACAACGAGTAGCATCACAACAGAAAGAGGAGAGAAACCTCCAACAGAGAAGAACCGGCAGAACCTCCAATATCGAAAACATCATAGAAGATGCATGTGAACTCCGTTTTTGATGAACCCGAGCTTGTCATCAAGATGACCATAAGCTCCAAAACTCACAAAGAAAACCAAACAAGAACCAAGAAAGATGATGCAAGGATGCAATGGTTTGAGCTCTATACGAATGATACGATCAAGTTAATCATCGAGAGCCCCCCTTGATAGTACTACAATCGATCCTAAAACCCGGTCTCCCAACTACCATCATGAGACCGGTAAAATAGAAAACCTATCAAGGGCAAATCTTTGCCTTGCACATGGTCCACTTGAGCTAGATGATGATGATCTTGACTCCCTCAAGTTGGACCACCTTTCTTGATTGCATTGGCTCGATGAAGACTAGTTGATTGCTCCCCCATACTCCACTATGGGTGAGCCACTCTTCCGCACATCTTCACAAGTCCATTGTCACCATAATGGACGACAAGCTTCAAGCATTTGATCTCTTCGTGATGCTTCACTTGAACTTGCACACCACAACCTAACCCCACAAAGAACTCTCACGAAGATCATGGGTTAGTACACAAAGCGTAATTGACAGTGCTTACCATACCATGGGATCGCTTGATCCCTCTCGGTACATCTTCTATGCTTTATGTGTTGATCAACTTGATTCACTCTTTGACTTAGTCTTGATCAACCTTGAATCTTTCCAACTCTCTTCATTTGGATGATGTCTTGAAGGTAAACATGAATGATCACACAATCTTCTTTTTCAAGACATGCTTGCAATAAGCTCAACACTCACATGACTAATCTTTGGATAATTCCTTAATAGCACCTTGGTCAACACATAAACTCCTTGAAACCAATACATGGACTTCAAGAAAAGCCTATGGACAAATCCTTGAAATATAACTCAAGACAACCATTAGTCCATAGAGATTGTCATCAATTACCAAAACCAAACATGGGGGCACCGCATGTTCTTACACCATGCTATGCGGGTGAAATGATGATACCTTGCCAAGTTTCAACGTTTTCAGAGTTCATTTTGTAGTGCTTTTCAATTTCACGGTCATTTAGCTCTCAAAACAAATTAGTAAATGCATCGAAAATAGCAAAAATACATTGATTAGTATCGCCTTTCAGCCAAAACGCGCTACTGCTATAGAGAAATACATCAAAAATACATTGATCATCAATGATCTTTTTGTGTACAATCTGAATTGTCAATATGAGTCCTCACCGATTTAGAAACCGGAGAAGACTCATATTGTGGCCACAAATTCTACACATAGAGTTCAATGAAGACCAAGTGCTTGTGATAGTTTTAGAAGTAACATATTTAAGGTGGTAAAAACTCTGTTAGCGGAGCGAGGTGGGACTAAAAAACCGTTGCAGATGAATCAACTAGAGATCTCTAATACCGGTTCGTGGCTCGAACCGGTACTAAAGGTACTGGTGGGCCCCCATCCTGACCACAGTCTGCCACAGCCTCTTTAGTACCGGTTGGTGGCATGAACCGGTACTAAAGGTTCGCCACGAACCGGTACTAATGAGCTCCGTCCGCCTAGCCATTGGAACCGGCACTGATGGTCACATTAGTGTCGGTTCAGTTAAAAACCGGGACTATTGTGCTTCACATTAGGCCATTTTTCTACTAGTGTACATACATCAAAAAAATATGAACAAAAAATAGATTTTTTTGTGAGCATTACATAATCTCCAATATTTTTCTAAAAATGCAAAAAAAGAGCATATACAAAGCATATATAGAGCATTACAAAAGAGAGCATATACAATGAAAAAAAAGGACGGCGGCGGCGGGGTAGGGCAGGGGCACAGGGGCGCGGGGCAGATGCTCACAGGGGGCGGCATCGATGCAGGGGCAGCGGGGCACGACGGGCGGCGTCAGGGCGGGCACGAGCACGGGGAGCGGCGCCGACGTCGGGGCAGAGGGCGTCGAGGGCGGCGACGGCGATGATGACGACGTGGAGCAGCCTGACGGTGTCGGCGATGGTGACAACAATGACGATGAGGTGGAGCAGCCTAACGGCGTCGGGGCAGGGCTCGGCGGCGATGACGACGAGGAGCAGCCAAGGGCGTCGGGGCGGAGAAGAACTGATTTTTGGAGAAACTGCTAAGTGTTTTCTTATATACACGAAGCATTGGTCCCGGTTCATGGCACCAACCGGGACCAATGCCCCCTTTAGTCCCGGTTGGTGCCACCAACCGAGACCAAAGGTCTCTTTTCATCAGCCCAAAGGGCGGGAAGCAGAGACCTTTGGTCCCGGTTGGTGGCACAAACCAAGACCAAATGTCTCTTTTCGTCAGCCCAAAGGGGGGAAGAAGAGACCTTTGGTCCCGGTTGGTGGCACAAATCGGGACCAAAGGGGTTCATTGATCCCGGTTGGTGCCACAAACCGAGACCAAAGGGGGGCATTGCCACCAGGACCAATTGCCTTGCACAGCGGCATGGTGGGAGTTTAGTCCCACCTCGCTAGTTGAGAGAGTGTCGCACCTGTTTATAAGGCGCGGTGCGCCTGAGCCTTCGAGCTCCTCTCTAAAGCAGGCTTACGGGCCTAACCACTCTATATCTGCTTGTAGGCTTACTGGGCCTTCTGCTGGCCTGAATCCTGGCCCAACTGACTGGTTGGGTTTCTAGTCGTATTCAGGTCGTGGTGGCCCAGTAGGCGGCATTTTTTTATTTTTTTCCAGTTTTTTGTTTTGCTTTTTGCATTATTTTTTCTTTTGTTTTTTTTTGCTTCATTTTTTTAATTCTTTTTTGCTTTTAGGTCACAAAACTTATAAATTTTCTGTTAGTGCCATTAGTTTTGAAATTTGAATTCTTTGAAATTTGTGTGAATCACTAATTTGTGAATAACTTTACTATAAAAATAGATTTTTTGAGTGATTCTTTTTAATATTACTGTGTTTTATCATTATATTCAATTTGGGTAACTTTTAGGTTATTTTAATTGTCTATTTTAATCAAAAACGGATTTTGTTATTTTAGTTTGCTATTAAAGTTTCTAACAAAAAAGTCTTTATGAAAAATTCTTTTTTGCTATTAATATTTTAAACAAAAAATACTTCGATAATTTTAGTTGCATAAATTATATATAATTTTAGTTCCAAAAATACTAGAGGCTTATAAAATCTTTTTAGTTGATTCCTTTTGCTATTAGAGTTTTATAAAAGCTTTTTAGTTGATTCTTTTTGCTATTGAAGAATATTATAGTTTTGTTTTAGTTGATCATAACAGAATATTTTAATTGATTTTATATTTCATTCTTTTTCTATTAGAGTTTCATAAAAGTTTTTTAGTTCAATCTTTTTGCTATTAGTTCATTCTTTGAGCTAAATGACCCTGAAATTGAAAAGCACTACAAATGAACCTGAAAAAGTTGAAAGTTGGCATGGTATCATCATTTCACCCACATAGCATGTTCTAAAAATTTGAGAGGGTTACGCCCAAAAAAAGATGTACTTTGTGTACAAAACGGACAATCTCTTCTGAAGTATCAGGGTTTCGGACGAAAACTCATCTGTTACAAAGGTATTTCATTTTTTTGAACTTATTTGAACTCCAAACTTTTTGTGTGTTAAAAATGAACCATTCAAAGCCACATCATCAATTTTCAACCTTTTATGACTTCATTCGATATCAGGGTTTCATGCATTTACCGAAAGTCCTGATGTGTTCACATGTAATCCAGTCGTCACACTGCTCCGGGTGTTTGGAGCACAGAATATTCTTGTATTCATTGACATACAGGGTCACCAAGGTAGAATTCTATAGAACTGTGTAGTGTGCTTGAGATCAAGAATGCCCGTCCCTACATATTATTGAGTCCTCTCCTAGCATGCCTTTTCCAGTCAGTCTCCCCTCATACCGCGATTGAGGGAGACCAATCTTCTTAAGGTCAGGAATGAAGTCAACACAAAACTCAATGACCTCCTTTGTTTGATGGCCCGTGGAAATGCTTCCTTCTGGCCTAGCCTCCCATGAACCTCTCAAAGGGGAACATATTGTGTAGAAATACGGGCCCAGAACGGCAATCTCGCTGACTAGATGAACTAGGATGTGTGTCATGATATTGAAGAAGGATGATGGGAACACCAACTCGAAACTGACAAGACATTGCGCCAGATCACTCCTTAACCTTGGTAGGATTTCTGGATCGATCACCTTCTGAGAGATTGCATTGAGGAATGCACATAGCTTCACAATGGCTAATCGAACGTTTTCCAGTAGAAGCCCCTCAATGCAACCGGAAGCAGTTGCGTCATAATCAGGTGGCAGTCATGAGACTTTAGGTTCTGAAATTTTTTCTCTGCCATATTTATTATTCCCTTTATATTCGACAAGAAGCCAGATGGGACCTATATATATGTGGGGAGGGGGCGCCTCACAAGGACACACCAACGATTGTTAGCCGTGTGCGGCACCCCCTCCATAGTTTATGACTCCGGTCATATTCACGTAGTGTTTAGGCGAAGCCCTGCATGGATAACTTCACCATCACTGTCACCACACCTCGTGCTGACGAAACTCTTCTACTTCCTCGACACTCCGCTGGATCAAGAGTTCGAGGGACGTCATCGAGCTGAACGTGTGCAAAACTCAGAGGTGTCGTACGTTCGGTACTTGATCGATCGGAATGAGAAGAGGTTCGACTACATCAACCGCATTGTTAAACGCTTCCGCTTTCGGTCTACGAGGGTACGTGCACACACTCTCTCCCTCTCATTGCTATGCATCTCCTAGATATATCTTGCGTGAGCTTAGGATTTTTTTATATTTCATGCTACGTTTCCCAACAATAGTTGTCATCATCCTCTTCTTCTTCGTTGTCTTTCATCATAACCCCTCTTTCTCCGTGCTTGGTCCAAACATTATAGTGTGGCATGAAACCCTTCTCAAGCAGGTGGATGTGAAGGGTTTTTGCGTCAGAGTAAGATTTCATATTCCCACAGATAGGGCATGGACAACACATAAAACCATTCTGCTTGTTTGTTTCAGCCACTTCGAGAAAATTATGCACGCCCCTAATGTACTCGGAGGTGCGTCTGTCACCGTACATCCATTGTCGGTTCATCTGCGTGCATTATATATAATTAAGTATGGCAAAAACCATTACATGACATCATGAATAGAGAAGTGACCAAATTAATAGAAGTTCATCATCACATTAAAACCAAAGTACAGTAGTGATCAAATGTTATTACTGAAAAAATAAATACATAAAGTTCATACATAGTTCTCATTGAACAACATATAGATCTCTAAAGCATCTAATTAAATCATAAATTGAAACTATGTAAAATATTTCAATGCAACAACAAATGCGATCACAATCGCAACTAAGATAACAATTGATCCAACGACATAATGATACCAAGCCTCAGTATGAATGGCATATTTTTTAATCTTTCAAATCTTCGAGCGCATTTTATCCATCTTCATCTTGTGATCATCGACGATATCCGCAACATGCGACTTCAATGCCATCTTATCCTCCTCAATTCTTTTCAATTTTTTTCAAGTAATCGTTTTCTTTTTCAACTAAATTTAACCTCTCGACAAGATGGTCGGTTGGAATTTCCGGTTCACATACACTAGTGCAGAACCGGGCAATAGCACCGGTTCGTAAGGCCCTTTAGTGCCGGTTCCATAACCGGCACTAAAGTGTGGTCACTAAAGGCCCCCCCCCCTTTAGTACCGGTTCTGCACGAACCGGTGCTAAAGGGAAACCACGTGGCACGAGCCAGCTCCGGGGGCCTGGAGCCCTTTAGTACCGGTTGGTAACACCAACCGGTACTATAAGGTTTTGGGGGTTTTAGTTTTATGATTTCTTTTTCATTTAATTTTGTGTTTCCATTTTAATTCTTTTTCGTTTGCTGGTATTTTACGATACTACACATTGTAAACGTTATGCATATATATATATATATATATATATAGAATTTCTAGTAGAACCAATCATCGAGTTCAACATGATTGTCATGATATTATAAGCGTTCATATATAACACCACAAAAGCAAATCACTTAAGTTCAGAACGAAGAACACGGACATGAAAGGCCAAGTACTAATTAAGAGCAGCATGAAGAACTAGCTAAATCACTCCTGCTAGCTACTCTCTCTCTGGTAAAATAGCATAGAACATGTATAGCTCTCCTGATTGATCATACTGGAGCATGCCGATGAACCTGTCTCCTAATCGTGGGCTGCGCTTCTCATTGCTGCCCCCTAGTACTTCTCTGCGATTATTAACAATTTTTCTCCAATCTTTCACTATTAAGCATTCATCGCTTCTAGAAATCCTGAATGCATTCATGTGCAATGCAGGATATCTTGGCCTTAAGCTAACAATTGACATCCGACCTTTAGTCTCGATCCCCTGAGGCACAACTGTCATCGGGAGTCCCTGTTGAAGAACATCGTATAGTACTTAATTAATATACTCAGCAATCAAAGTTTAAAAAAAATATGTATGCAAAATATGCACTGAGGATAAATAGTAAATATCTTACCATCATTCCTAAATAGATGTGACCGTAGTTCAATACCATCACTATTGGTCGCACGTTTTGAGTACTAACATTTCCAAGTGCGGGAAATTTTTTTGTCTTGACAGTATGAAGATCCTCAAGCCATGAAACATAATGACTTATCTCCTCGCAGTTTAGTTCAGCTCCGGGACAGTAGAAGGTCCTGTCTACCAAGCACCGGACATGTTTGGTTGAATGGAGATAAGTTGTCAATAGAAATTAGTTGTCAGTTATTTTTGAAATAAGCAATATCAAAGACAAAAATATATTTGAGAAGAACTCACATAATGATAGAACTGGAGGCGTCTACACATCGACCCATATGTCTCTATTACCTTCAATATCATCTTCCGGACGAATATCAAATGTGATAACCATACCAGGCTCAAATGCATAAGCCTTGCATAGTGATTGCCAAGTTTTGCATTCAAAATAGGTGTACGTGTGTGCATTGTATACTTTGACGTTGAAAGTATAACCATCATGCTCAGTTTTCAGGTAAGCTCTCTTTACCTCCATAGTTTCCATATCTTTGAAACCTATCTTATGCAAGACAAAAATTCTTGCATGGCATGGGATGCGCTAGTAGAATAGCGAAAATTAAAAATTATAAGTCAGGCAAATGAAGCATATATAAGTCATGCTTAATTACGAAAACAGACTTGTCGTTGTGACTTACTGTATCGAATTCGAAAGTCTCATCCAGCTTGATGCTGAATCGCCTACCATCAACAAGGAAATTTCTGTCGCACTGGCCGCGCTCGTCTTCACAGTATGTGCACATACCGAAATTTTTTCCGTCGTCAGACGACTTTTCCTATGTTCATATTAGGCGAAATATTAAACACTTACTAATTCAATTAATTCAACTACTTCTATTAATTCAACTAAGCATTTACTAAAAATAAACTAGTTATATTAATTCAGTTAGTTCAACTAAGCATTTACTAAAAATAACTAGTTATATTAATTCAATTAGTTCAACTAAGCATTTACTAAAAATAAACTAGTTCTATATATTAATTCAACTAGTTCAACTAAGCATTTACTAAAAATAAACTAGTTCTATATATTAATTCAACTAGTTCAACTAAGCATTTACTAAAAATAAACTAGTTCAAATATATATCTAACTATAATATTTTAATTAGATAATCAAATCTCAGATACGACAATTTTCTTACTAAAAATAAACTAGTTATATTAATTATTCAACTAGTTCAAATCTCATATACCTAAATAAATTAGTTCGGCAATTTTCTTACTAAAAATAAACTAGTTATATTAATTATTCAACTAGTTCAAATCTCACATACCTAGCTAATTAATATCTAATTAAATTTTCTAAAAAACAGAAAACAGAAAACAGAAAATAAGTAAAAAATGTGTGTGTGT
>NC_057810.1:699868833-699912820 GCF_018294505.1 Triticum aestivum | reverse complement strand
GGCCAGGCCAAGAGGCGGGAAGAGCAGGCCTTTAGTACCGGTTGGTGGCTCCAACCGGTACTAAAGGGTGATCTGTAGTACCGGTTGGAGCCACCAACCGGTACTAAAGGCCTCGCGCTGCCACCCCAAAGTTTAGTCCCACCTCGCCGGGCGAAGGGCAGCCGCACTGGTTTATAAACCCAGCCGCGGCTACCTCTTTGAACTCCTCTATATAGCAGGCTTGTGGGCCTAAATTCTGCGCGCTGCCATGTGAGTCTGCTGGGCCTTTAAGGCCTGTAATTGCACGTCCGCTGCCTAGCAGGCCCACAGGGCAGCGCCCCAATTTTTTTTATAGTTTTTTTCTTTTTTGCTTTATTTTCTTCTATTTATTTTTGCGTAGTTTTTTGTATAGTTTTTTCTTTTCTGTTATATTTATTTTCTTCTATTTATTTCTGAGTAGTTTTTCATCTAGTTTGCCAAAATTCAACATTTTCAGAGTTCATTTTATAGTGATTTTCAATTTCACGGTCATTTTATATAGTTTTTTTCTTTTCAGCTATAGTTTTTTTCCTGCTATTTTTTCTTTTCTGCAAAACTTGATGGTCAAAGTTTGGAGTTATAACCAAAGTTTAAAAAAAATAAATGCCGACGTGCAATTAGTTTTTGCCATAACAGAAGAAGTCCGGAGTTGTAATAAGTTATTAAAAATAAAAAAGAGGTGCAATGCTTGTTAATTTGCTTCAAGCCTTTCGGAATAGTGTAAACTGCACTGCGCATAGCTCCGTGCAGTCTACCATATTCCTGAAGGCTTGAAGCTAAGCAACGTGAGCATTGAGCCTCTTCTTCATCGTCTCTGCACTCAGGGCTTATAAACAGCTCCTAGTCCCTCTCTCTTCGCGAGGTGGGACTAAAAACAGCTTACTAAGAAACTGTAATACTGGTTCATCCATGAACCGGCACTAAAGGTGCTCGTGCGACCCCAGCTAGCCTTACCTGACACAACCTCATTAGTACCAGTTCGTGGCACGAACCGGTGCTAAAGGTTCGCCACGAACCGGTACTAAACAGATCCTCCCGCCTAGCAGTTGGTGCATACTGAACGCAAAAAATATAAAAGCATTTAGATCATGATCTTATATTTCTTTACAGTCTAAATTGTCAATATGATCTTATAACATCAAAAATACTTTGATCATCAATGATCTTTGTGTGTACAATCTGAATTGTCAATATGAGTCATCAACGATTTATAAACCGATGAAGACTCATATTGCGGCCACAAAATCTACACATAGAGTTCAATGAAGACCAAGTGCTTGTGATAGTTTGAGAAATAACATATTTAAGGTGGTAAAAGGCTTGTTAGGGGAGCAATGTGGGACTAAAAACAGCTTGCCATAACCTCATTAGTACCGGTTCGTGGTACGAACCGGCACTAAATTGTGATGGTGGGGCCATAGCCTGACCGCAGGCTGACACATCCTCTTTAGTACCGGTTCGTGGCATGAACCGGTACTAAAGGTTCGCCACGAACCGGTGCTATTGATCGCCGCCACGAACCGGCACTAATGTACACATTAGTGCCGGTTGAAATTCAAACCGGCACTATTGTGCTTCACATTTGACCCTTTTTCTACTAGAGATACCTCCTAGATAAAACATCTGTGTCATGTTGGTCGGCATAATTGTCATAAACACTAAATGAAACAAATAGTTATAAAAGATAATATATACCACATTCGAATCATAGATAGGATGAGGACCGGCGGGGGCAGATACCAAAACCATCGCACTATATAATAATAAATAATAATAAAAGTAAGAAAATTATACCAGTATCAATCTAAATCATACAAGTAAGAATTTTTTGTTTCTTTTAAGAAAGAAGATAAGAACAAGAGGCTCACCATGGTGGTGTCGGCGACGAGATCGGCACGGGTGATCGACGACGGTGAGGACGGGTACGGGACAGGACGGACCGCCAAACCTAGACAAATCTTGAGGAAAATGGAGTTTGGACAAGGAGCTTCGAGAGGAGAAATCTTAAGTGTGGCTCGGTCATTTCATCGAACACCTCATGTGCATAGGAGGTGAGCGAGAGCACCACAAAGCTCTCCCACGACCGGCCAAAAAAATAGAGCAGTGCACTGCTCTACTCGCGGGCCGGGAGAGGTATATAGGCCTCTCTTTAGTCCCGGTTAGTGGCTAAAACCAGAACTAAAGGACCACATTTGGTCGCAGTTCCAGACACCAACCGAGACTAAAGGTCGTGGGTCAGGAGCGAGGCCCATTGGTCCCGGTTTGTCTCTGGAACCGGGATCAAAGGGGTCAGACGAACCGGGACCAATGGCCCCCGAGGTCCGGCGGGCCCTCTGGCCTTACCCAGGATTAATGCTCTTACCCAGGCCTCAACCAAAACTCTGTTTTCTACTAGTGTCGGAAGATTCCTTCCGTGTGATGTGCCCCAAAAAAGTTTGTAAAGGTCCGATGGTCACTTTCAAGACCAACCACGAGTGATTTGAGCCTCATCCGTCAAGGGCGACACAAAGGGAGAATAGTGTGAGCCACTTTGTGGCATTCAGCTTTGGCTTTCACGCCCCTCCAACGAAGATTTGCACTCCATCAAGAATGTGAATCTCTAGGGCACATCCGCACCTCCGACTTTCGTGGTTCATCTTTCAGGGCCGTTTGCATGAACTTCCTTGTGTTTGCATTATATTTATCTAGGGATGGCGATGGGTCGGGTTTGGGGCGGGTGGAGCTGGTCCAAATCCAATCCATGACCCATCTTCCTACCTTTTCCCCATCCACCAAAGTATCCATGGGCACAACTTGTGCCCATGCCCAAACCCATTGGATATCCAAATACCCGTGGAGCTCCATGGGCATAGAAAAATCAGCATAAAGCCTTCCCAAATATCAAATTAACTCATCATCGTTCAATCACAAATGATAGCATAATAAGGTATAACCATAAGTAGGCAGCAAGTACACTGTTCAAACATTGTCCACACACACAATGACAACTCAAATAGTCTGATAGTAAAAAACTTGTCTTAAATCTTATTTCATCAAACAAATGTAGTAGACCACATAATGACAAGTTGACAACTCAAGCAGTATCATAGTAGAATTCTGGTCTTAAAATCTTATTACATCACAACCAAAGTTGTAAGATCTTATTAATCACAACCGAAGTTGCATAAATAAAGGACGTAACATATTTCAAAATTCTAATGCACTTCCAACAGTACATGCACTAGTAATTGGAGACCCGGCCACATGTCCACATGAGCATACTTGGCTCCAAATTAGTCTTCCGTAATGATGGGCTCATTTTTATCCTGAGATAAAAAGGAAAGCATTAATAAACAAGTTACTTTTGAGCCGAGCCGGACAATTATTACGATGAGTCCTCAAGTGTGACGTACCAGAGATTGATTCTTCGGCATATGACTTATGACACAGTTGCATATTGCCTGCCATTTCCCATTGATTAGTTCTGTCTTAAAATCATCCCATACATCTGATGTACGCTTCCTTCTAGAATCGGTCAGTTTTGGCTGCTCCACTACTGTACTCGTACCCTCTTGTGGAGTTGAACTTGCCACCACGGCTGCTCCAGCCACGCCTGAGACATCCGCTATAGGAGCAACACTGTTTTCGGGAGCTGACAAAAGAATGAAAAAGATGCCATCAATTCAGTGCTCTCATGCAAAAAATGATATTACACATGTCTCAGTGCTCTCATGTAGTAATGGTCAGTAGATGGTTTCCAATTATAGCTAAGATGCTGATAATAAAGCTAGTCTATGACAAAATTTAATAAGAACAGTAAATTGTACAAAAGTGATGTCAGTGAATTGTTTCTAGTTCTAGAAGAAATACTATTAATAAAGCTAGTTCATGACAAAATTTAATAAGAAAGTAGATTCTACAAATGCAACAGACACAATTTATGCTAGTTTATATAAAATCTCTCATGTCTCATAGTCATAGATCACAAGCAAGGAGAGCACTGAGTTGCAAAAACTGCAGCAATTACCCTTTTCAGTGCTAATGGTGTTGTCGTCGACGCCCTGTTGCTCACCGGTGCATGGCAACTCCGGTGCTGGATGCCGACCACGCAAACTCCTCCGTGGGACACTAACATTCCCGCCCTGCCCTTCCCATGGTTGCTCTTGCCCCCTTCCATTGGAGATTTACTTCTGCTCAGAGAAACAGAGCACACAACGGCAGCTTGGTCAGGAAGAGATCGATCGCCTGTTGGGGAAGGATAGAGGGAGTGGGACGAAGGTCACCGGTCACGGACCATGGGTATGTTGCCGTCTGCCGGTCGCCTGTGTTGGTCGTCGAGGCCTATCACCGTCTTGCCGATGCTGGTCGCCGTCTCGCCGAGGCCGGTCGCGCTGGGGAGGGAGCTGGAGTGCTGGACTCAAGATGTTGCTGGTCAGTGGTGACAAACGCCGGTCACCGAGGCCGGTCGCGCTGGGGTGGACGGACAGGGAGAGGCAGGGCCGTGGGGGCGGCGATTGTGATTTGGGTAGAGCGCCGCCGCGCTGGGGTGCTGGGGATGGGGAGGGACCGAGGGAGGTGGACTCGGGGTGATTTGGGGTTGACACACAGCTTAGATTAGGTTTAATAATTACTAGGTTTGTGGGGTTGTGGGGGGTTAGGGAACATGGGCCGGGCTTTGACCTCTGTGACCGCGAGCGACTGTGAGGTTGGACGTGTGCTTACTCCAATGTCACTGCCATATGGCCCCACATGTCATACGGGTATCCATTGGATATCCATGGAGCAGAAATTATACCCATGCCTAACCCGGCTGTTCACGGGTATCCATATCCACCGACCCATGGGCAGAAATGCGCTCCATACCCTTGCCCATTCGGGTCGGGTATCCACGGGTATCCGGATCCATGGAGCAAATTGCCATCCCTATATTTATCCATCTGGTTTGAATTTTGTTTCTACTTCGGGTGGAGGTTTTTGGGCACAGACAAATACTATGTCCGTCTCAAGGGCCGGTGTTGGAGACAACCTAGACGGGTGCATTCTCCTTTAAAGCAGGATCAAATTGAATCCCCCCTCCTCCCCCAGAAAAAGCAGGATCAGATTAGGTCGAAAAATTCAGAAATCTATATGACAGACAGACAGACAGAGACATGTTTTTGTCACCGACAACAATTTAAAACAGGCTGAATATACACCAGCCTAACTAAATCCTTCGTGGGGTCGTTGAGCACATGCGCACCAGCCTTCTAGGCCCTACGGGACCTTCCCCGGAACCTTTTCCGGAAAGGGCGTCTCGGTCAGAAACAGGCTGTGGCCTGTGGGGAGTGTGCCGTCACCGTCTGCCCGCCCCTCAACGCGATTAAGTACCACTCACTCCTATTCCCACCCCCACCCCCACCCCCACCCCCACCGGACGGACGGACGGAAATCACGGCGCGCCTCCGTGTCTCGTCGCAGCCCGTCCACCACCTGTCCTCTGCCCGCTGTCCGCCTCCACGCCCCAGATCTCCAGCTCCCCCCACCTCCCAAGCAGGGGCCGCTGCTCCGTGGCCACAGAGTGTCGGCTGGGGGGACGAAATGGCGGCGCTTGCTGGCTCCGCCCTGCTGCTGCTCGCGGCGGCGCTGCTCCTCTCCGCGCCGGCTGCCACAGGTGCGGCTCCCCTCCTCCGTCCTTCGATTCGGTTCTGCTCCCTCGCGCGCGGGTGTGGGTGGGTGGATGGATGCATGCCGCTCCCGTCTCGTCGGTCCTGTCGCCTGTCGGTGTCTGTCCCGTCCCGCTGGGTTACTAATTCAGCTCGTTTCTTCCACGCTGCTGCTATCTTGAGCTTCAAGCGTCCTTCCACAGCACGCTGCTGCTATCTCCAGCTGCAAGCTTCGAGCTGATTCTTAAGCGGATTAGTTAGTTAGCCAAAACATCCTTGCGCCAAGCTCTGATCTGTTCACAACTGAAGCGAAATAAAGTAGTCAGTTAAAACATCTCACTATCTCAGTCAAGTGCGTTTGCTGTGCTGCTGAATTAAAACAACTTAAGCCGCTTGTAGAATAGACCTGCTACTGTCTTGAGCTTCAAGCTGATTCTTAAGCGAATTAGTTAGTCAGCTAAAACATCCTTGCGCCGGGCTCTGATCTGTTCACAATTCAAGTGACTTAGTTAGTACTAGTTAGCTAGAACGTGTTAGTCAACTGCGTTTGCTGTGCTGGTAAAAGAACCTAATTTGCGATACGTCCTGCAGATTGGAATAAGTATGTGTTTGTTGTGCATCTGGCGTGCCAATTAACCTTCTTACTTACTTCTTGTTCTCGCAGAGGCGTACGATTCGCTAGATCCGAACGGGAACATCACCATAAAATGGGATCTTAAAGAGTGGACTCCTGATGGTTATGTTGTGAGTAGCACTTCAACATCTGTGTCTCTCATCCCAATCTATGAATTAGGCCAGCATTGATTTTTACTGAGGTTTTGATCACCTCAACAAGTAAGTAGCATGGCCAGTGATCGCCTACATACAAACTCAGCTACAAGCAGCATATATATAGTGGACTACTGGACTCAAGTGCAGTGATCAGCAGAGCAGATTGTGGATAATAATCTGGTCACCCTGACCCTGTACCTGTATCATGATTTCCTTCTTCCAAACTTGTCATGTGCAGGCAATGGTCACAATATACAACTACCAGCAGTTCCGGCACATATCGGCGCCCGGGTGGCAGCTGGGGTGGACGTGGGCCAAGAAGGAGGTCATCTGGTCCATGGTGGGGGCTCAGACCACCGAGCAGGGCGACTGCTCCAAGTTCAAGACCAACCCTCCCCATTGCTGCAAGAGAGATCCGACCGTCATCGATCTTCTCCCAGGAACACCGTACAAAGACCAAGTTGGCAACTGCTGCAAGGGAGGAGTTATAAGTACGTTTAACCAGGACCCAGCAAATGCTGCCTCCTTCCAGATCAGTGTAGGTCTTTCTGGGACTACCAATAAGACGGTTAAGCTGCCCAAAAACTTCACTCTTAAGACCCCAGGCCCGGGCTACACTTGCGGGCGTGCTACTGTTGTGAGGCCCACCAAGTTTCTCATCGGTGACAGGCGCAGGACGACCCAAGCTCTTAGTAAGTTGCCCACCTATTGCTCCTTGCCGCTTGCTATCTATCAATTGCTTGAACACTTACTTTGTGCAAAAGCTAGCAAGCTGAAAATATTGTAATACTAGTTTACCATGTTTCTGCTCCTTAATAATCATGAATGAATGTTATGTTATAGTAATATGTGTAGGATTAGTAAAAGGATTCAAACCATTGAAATGAGAAGTGATCCGTTCTCTAAGAGAGATGAGTCATGTTCATCACCTAGGATCAAAGTTAGCTGATATTTACTCGAAAACAAATCACCTAATGTAGCCTATTTTAGCCAGTCTTGTTCTCTTGCAAATATTGCATGTCTAATGCAGGAAGCATCGGATTGGTTCCATTTTTTTTTAATGTTTTGTTGCTGATAATTTCATCGTCGTTGTTGTTGCTGTTAATTTTCTTTATTTAGTGGGGTTCTAACAAAGAAATTCTATATCCACAGTGACATGGAATGTAACCTGCACCTACTCCCAGTTTCTTGCTCAGAAGACCCCGACCTGCTGTGTAGCTCTCTCGTCGTTTTATAATAACACTATTGTGGGCTGCCCAACATGCTCTTGCGGCTGCCAAAACAATAATACTCATCCAGGAAGCTGTGTAAAGTGAGTTACCAAAGTTGTTGTTCACTCTTTAATTACCACCTATTAAGGTTTTAATTTTCTGCGAAATCCCTTATATGAATCCTATGCATTTTGAAGTCCCAACTCACCTTATTTACAATCTGCCATCGATGGCCCTGGCAAATACACCGGCCAGCCTCTTGTCCAGTGCACTTCCCACATGTGCCCGGTAAAAGTGCACTGGCATGTCAAGCTCAACTACAAGGACTACTGGAGAGTCAAAGTAACCATCACAAACTTCAACTACCGCATGAACTACACAGACTGGAACCTGGTTGTCCAGCACCCCAACTTCAACAACATCACAAAGCTCTTCAGCTTCAACTACAAGCCGCTCTCCCCGTACGGTGGCCGCATAAGTAAGTTAATTAGTCGCCTTGCGAGCCGTGTGTGTTTAACTGGTTTCTGAGCTGAAAACCTCCTGTCTGATGATGGAGTTTAATAATTGCTCCCTGCTTTTGTTTCAGACGACAGCGCCATGTTCTGGGGGATGAAGTTCTACAATGATCTGCTCAATCAAGCCGGTCCGTTCGGAAACGCGCAGACGGAAATTCTTCTGCAGAAGGACCCGGAGACCTTCACCTTCGAAAAGGGTTGGGCCTTCCCGCGGCGCGTGTACTTCAACGGCGACAACTGCGTCATGCCGCCTCCCGACGCCTATCCGTGGCTGCCTAACGCGAGCCCTCCGATGAAGCAACCGTGGACGCTCGAGCTCTTGGTGTTCTGGACCGCGCTGGCCACCCTGCTGGCCTATTATGTCTGATGATGAACGATGTCGGCGAGCTTCTGTCGGGTTCCACGAGGTGCGCGGCGAAAGGTCGTATTCTGTTCATTCGGTTCCACAGTTGCATATAAGAGAAGAGACGGGTGAGGAAAGCTGATGTGTGTATATGTGTTCTGCTAAATTAAATAGGGCCCAAAATGTAGTGGCACCAAAGCTTTGGTGAACTGATTAATTGAATTGTATGGCTGTAGTGAATTAAACGTATGAGTTAGTACATAATAATGTTTGTGTGAAATGGAGGGGATGCTGTTGGTCGAGGTGATCTAGCTAGCATTGTTTTCCTGATCCCTCTGCTGTTGCTGGAAGCAAGTTGCTGGCCGAGCGGATTCATTTTAATCTTCAGTGCTAGCTAGATATAACATGAATCAAAAGACTGTATAATTCCGTAGGGCATGCTACGGCAACACAACCTATGCCTGCTGCTTGCTGGTTTTTGCATCATCCAGTTCACAACAAATTGAATGAAATTGCTTCGGATTTCTTTTGATGAAAATAGTTGTTCCACTCTCACTCCTATACTTCCTCCGCCCCGAATTACTTGGCATAGAAATGAATAACAATGAATGTATCTAGAACTAAAAATACATCTAGATACATCCATTTTTGCGACAAATAATTCAGGATGGAGGGAGTAATACTAACAGGGTCTCACCTGAAATTTACTTGAACATTTTTTTGTTGTAGGATTTTTTGCTTTCCTAACCAACATGAACTTAATAAAGAATCGATAGAGCGAACTTTTTGGAATTAAAATTTTCTGATGGTTCCGCACAACCGAAGACTGTTGACTGGGATAGGAAAAAAGCTTTGCAGGAGAAAGACGTCAAAACATTATATAAAGTATTTAGCCTAAACTGTACTATTACAAGTGAAGGGGCTAATGCAGGCTTTAACGCTAGGTATTCAAACTCATCGTAGAAGAAAAGAAAGCGTACCTCGAAGATCACAAAACTAGTAGCACTCCTATTATGTACGGCAAAAGGGCATGAATGAAAGTAAGGCTTCTCTATCTGCACAAGGTAGGAACTTGAAAACTGCAATCATACTTTTTTGTGTGTGGATTGACAACACTAGAAAAAATAAATCTCGCATGGATGTCATTGTCACACTGGCGGGTACTCGGTGTAGACTGAGAATTACGCAAACTCGTACGTTTTATTGGGTTTCTTCTGGATCCAAAGACAAAAATAGCACCAATTTGATGGTATTTTCATTTTCATTCTTTTGAAAGGAAAATGATATTCTCATCTGCAGCTAGTTTGGGGTACGGAACGATGGACACTACATAATTCTTTGTTTTAGACTTCTATAAAACTTCCTAACGTCACATTCCCTAAATCTACAGGCAACGGTACTAATCTAACAAGAGGGACTAGCTAATATCCTTTGAAGCAGATATACTGGAACAATAATAACGTCAGTATGAAACATGTCACAATAAATAGAGCAATAGAAAACCCTGGAAACAGCTTAGGGTTTACCTTTGGAATTGGAAGGACGGTGTATCTAAGCCCTCTGAAACATCCCCCTCTCTCTAATAACTGGCTTTATTTCTTTGAAGTTTCATGGTATTGCCTCAGCTGAATTTCAGAGATCACACAACATATGCTGCCCATGGCCTCTGTAGCTGGTATATATACACATGACAAGTCGAAGATACAGTGCAATTGAAGGTTTGGGAGATGATGGTTCACACGTAGATGTTGGTTTGTTGGTTGGCTGTAGTTGCAAGCAAACCCTAAGTTGATGCCCAACACCACCTTCCACATGTTGGTTTTGTTAAACATTGTAGCCACGGTGTTGTATAAACCGTGCGTGCGTGTGTGTTGTAATCTTGGGGAATAGGTTAGGTATTGAGATAAGATCCTGGTAGTTAGTTTAAGTGATCTATCTCTACCTAACCTAAACCCTAACTTGTTCTGTACTCCTGTTGCCGTGCCATCTTGGCTATATTAACACGCAGCGCGCCCCTGCAGATGCATGCGCTTCAGCACCGCGTTTTACATGGTATACAGAGCCTAATTCTTCCATACGTCTAGATCATGTCGTCCTCCTCTTCCTCCCACGCCATGGCCATGCCTTCCCTCGCCTCCCTCGGCCACACCATCACCGAAAAGCTTACCCGCGAGAATTTTCTGGTGTGGAAGGCTCAAGTGCTCCCGCACGTTAGGGCCGCGGCGATGACGGGCTATCTTGACGGCTCGATCAAGGAGCCCGCCGCTGTCATCGTCACCGAGAAGGATAATGCTGGGAAGGAGATCACCGAGACGCCCAACCCAGAACACGCGATCTGGGTCACCCAAGATCAGCAGGTGCTTACTTTTTTGCTAGCCTCTCTATCCCGCGAGGTTCTGATGCAGGTTTCCAACCACACCACCGCCGCGGGAGTCTGGCAAGCCCTGGTGGAGAGCTTCTCTGCCCAGTCTCGGGCGCGCCAGATACAACTTCGTTCCGCGATCGGGAATGCACGCAAGGGCGACCTCTCCGCTGCCGCCTACTTCACCAAGATGAAGGGGCTCGCCGACGAGCTAGCTGCTGCAGGAAAACCGCTTGATGAAGACGACATCGTCTCGCACATCCTGGAGGGGCTCATGCACGAGCCTGACTACAACGGCTTCGTCACCGCCCTCTCCACGCACGCCATCACTGATCATCCGATCGGCCTCAGCGAGCTCTTCTCGCTACTGCTCGCCCCTGAGTCCCGGATCGCCGCCCAGCAAGCCGCCTACACCGCCCATCACTCTGTCAACCTCGCCGCAAAGGGTGGTCGAGGTGGCTATGGCGGTGGACGCGGCGGTGAGGGTGGCGGACGCGGAGGCTACAACGGGGGCAACTACAACGACAACTCGGGCGGCGGTGCGCCGTGCCAGCAAAGTGGTGACCGCGGTGAGCGTGGTGACCGCGAGCGCTGCCAAATCTGCAAGGAGGAAGGCCACGGTGCGTGGCGCTGCAGGAAACGCTACGATAAAGGCTACAACAACAATGTGCGCAACCCCGCAGGTGGCGGTGGTGGCGGCGGACGCGGCGGCGGTGGGCGTGGCGGCGGCGGCGGTGGCAACCCTCGCTCCGCCAATTCTGCCCACTCGTACGGTGTAGATACTAATTGGTATCTTGAGACCGGCGCTACTGATCATGTCACCGGAGAGTTGGAAAAGCTAGCTGTTCGCGATCACTACACCGGCACCGATCAAATCCACACCGCAAGTGGGCAAGGTATGGACATAGAACACATTGGTCATTCGGTATTATCTACTCCCTCCGGTTCTCTTCAGTTAAACAACATACTCCATGATCCTAGTGCTGACCAGAGCCTTCTTTCAGCTTATAATCTTATGAGAGATAATGATGTTTTCAATGAACTTCACCCTGATTTCTTTCTTGTCAAGGATCAGGCTACCCGGAGAACAATCCTCCAAAACAAGAGTAGGTGGGGGCTGTTCCCCGTGACCGGACGGCAGAGTGCTCCCCAACGCCAAGCCCTTGCTGCCATCAAACCATCCACGTCTCGATGGCACAAACGCCTAGGGCACCCAGCTTTTCCGGTAGTCCAAAAGATTCTTCGCGACTTCAATCTTCCCGTTTCAAATAAACAAGATCACCTCCTAGTGTGTGATGCATGTCAGATGGCCAAGAGCCATCAGTTGCCTTATTCTCGTTCAACCAGTGAGTCCACAGCTCCTTTAGAGCTTATTTTTTCAGATGTTTGGGGTCCTGGACCCGTCTCTGTAGGAAGACAGAAATACTATGTCAGTT
The DNA here is from genome assembly GCF_018294505.1 of Triticum aestivum. NCBI lineage: Eukaryota > Viridiplantae > Streptophyta > Magnoliopsida > Poales > Poaceae > Triticum > Triticum aestivum. The sequence goes on along the minus strand of NC_057810.1, from coordinate 699,900,543 downwards.
TTATTGATGATTTCAGCAAGTTTAGTTGGATATATTTGCTCAAGAATAAATCTGATGTCTTTGAAAAATTTCGTCTTTTCCAAGCTCATGTTGAACGTCTCTTTGATCGTAAGATCATTGCCATGCAAACCGATTGGGGTGGGGAGTACCAACGGTTGAACTCTTTTTTTGAACGCATTGCATCACACACCACGTTTCTTGCCCACATGCTCATCAACAGAACGGCTCTGCCGAGCGGAAACATAGACACATAGTAGAAGTTGGCCTTTCTCTACTCGCCCATGCATTCATGCCACTCAAGTTCTGGGATGAAGCGTTCCTCATTGCGGTCTATCTTATAAATCGCATCCCAAGTAGAGTTATCAAGAACCAAACCCCTCTAGAACGACTCTTCGGCACCAAGCCCAACTACTCCTTTCTTCGTATCTTTGGGCGTGCCGTTTGGCCAAACTTGCGCCCGTTCAATAAGCACAAACTTGAGTTTAGATCCAAACAATGTGCCTTTCTAGGGTACAGTACTCTCCATAAGGGCTACAAGTGTCTTGATATCTCCTCTGGTCGTGTCTATGTCTCCCGTGACGTTGTCTTTGATGAGCAAATTTTTCCCTTTGCAAGCCTTCACTCCAACGCCGGTGCCCAACTCAGCAAAGAACTGCTTCTCCTACCTTCTCATCTCCTACCATCTCCTACCTTTGCTCACGGGGGAGCTGATTTTGCTGCTGACGATGTGTCCGTGTCTAATGCTAATGCCCATGCTGAAAGTGTGCAGGAAACGGAGCAGCCAAACACTGAGAATTTTGGTGAAAATTCCTATGATTTTATGCAGGAAAACAGCAACTTGCATGTAGCAGCCGCAGAAGATCCTCAGGTGGCCTCGGGATCGGCCGCACCAGGCGAATCGACCACGGGATCGGTGCCCGCAGCAGCCGCAGGCGAATCCACCGCGGGATCTGCACCCACAGCGCCAGGCGAATCTACACCGGACTCCGCGTCCACTGGCGGGCGCCCTGATTGGCTGCCTCCGCGTGGGCCTGCGTCGGGTGGTGTGCGGTCCCCGAGCGGACCGACCGGGCCTGGCCCCAGTGTCGCCCACGAGGCGGGGCGTGCGACTCCTGGCGCCGCCCGCGAGGCGGGGCGTGTGGCTCCTGGCGCGGCACGCATCCCCTCCACACCTGTGCCCAACCCGGAACTGCCAAGTGGCAGCGTCTCCTTGGCTGCCGCACCAGATCCTCCAGATTCGCTGCAGAAAGAGGATTTGGGATCTTCTGCATCTGAGTCTGCTGTTTCCTCCACACATAATCGTCTTCAAATACAGCAAGCTCGACCAGCTCCTCCTCCTCCTGCCCGATCACATACTCGATCCCAGAGTGGTATTGCGAAACCCAAGGTATATAATGATGGTTGTGTTCGTTGGGGCTCTTTCTGTGCCACAGGTGAACCGAAGAACCTCCATGATGCTCTTGATGATCCCAAGTGGAGGCATGCTATGGATGAAGAATTTTCTGCGCTTATAGCAAACAAGACATGGCACTTGGTGGCGCCGGTCCGAGGGAGAAACGTGATTGACTGCAAATGGGTGTATAAGGTAAAGCGCAAATCTGATGGAACGATAAACCGATATAAGGCACGTCTTGTGGCCAAAGGTTTTAAGCAAAGGTATGGAATTGATTATGAGGATACCTTTAGCCCTGTGGTAAAAGCTGCTACTATTCGCTTGATCCTTTCTGTTGCAATATCTAGCAATTGGTGCATACGACAACTAGATGTAAAGAACGCGTTTTTGCATGGTGTTCTGGAAGAAGAAGTGTATATGAAGCAGCCTCTTGGGTATGAAAGTTCAGCTTTGCCACGACACGTTTGCAAACTTGATAAAGCAATCTATGGTTTGAAACAAGCACCTAGAGCATGGTATTATCGTTTGTACTCCAAGCTACAGTCCCTTGGTTTTGCTGCATCTAAAGGAGATACCTCACTGTTCTTTTATCATCGACATGGCATCACTATTTTCATGCTTATTTACGTTGATGATATCATTGTCACCAGCTCTTCCTCTCGAGCAGTTGAAGCTCTCCTTCAGGATCTCCGCATGGACTTTGCGCTCAAGGATTTGGGTGATCTTCATTTTTCCTTGGCATTGAGGTAAAACGTGTGGGCAGTGGCATCCTTTTATCTCAGGAAAAATATGTGCATGACATCCTTGAGCGAGTGGGCATGAAAGGCTGTAAACCTTCTTCAACTCCATTGTCCACGTCAGAGAAGCTGTCTCTTCATGATGGAGAGATGCTTGGGGCCGCAGACTCAACCAGATACAGAAGTGTTGTAGGAGCATTGCAGTATTTGACTTTGACCAGACCAGATATCTGTTTTGCAGTAAGCAAAGTTTGTCAGTTTTTGCATGCACCTACCAGTACTCATTGGACAGCAGTCAAACGAATACTTCGTTATCTTCAAGCAACCAAGAGTCATGGTCTTAAACTTGCTAAGTCAGATTCTACACTCGTCAGTGCTTTTTCAGATGCAGACTGGGCAGGCTGTCCTGACGATCGGCGATCCACTGGAGGCTTTGCGGTTTTCTTTGGCAGTAACCTAATTTCTTGGAGTGCACGCAAGCAAGCTACTGTGTCTCGGTCAAGTACAGAAGCTAAATATAAAGCCCTAGCTAATGCTACTGCTGAAATTATTTGGGTACAGAATTTACTGACAGAGTTGGGTATTCGTCATTTGCCTGCAGCTTCTCTTTCGTGTGACAACCTTGGAGCTACTTATCTCTCTGCCAATCCTGTGTTTCATGCAAGGACAAAGCATATTGAGATTGATTATCACTTTGTTCGTGAAAGAGTTACAAACAAGCTTTTAAACATTGGGTTTGTGCCTACTGGTGATCAAGTGGCAGATGGCTTTACCAAGCCATTATCATTGCGGCAGCTGGAGGCCTTTCGACACAATCTCAACTTGGATAGTTGTGATTGAGGGGGAGTGTTAAACATTGTAGCCACGGTGTTGTATAAACCGTGCGTTCGTGTGTGTTGTAATCTTGGGGAATAGGTTAGGTATTGAGATAAGATCCTGGTAGTTAGTTTAATCGATCTATCTCTACCTAACCTAAACCCTAACTTGTTCTGTACTCATGTTGCCGCGCCATCTTGGCTATATTAACACGCAGCGCGCCCCTGCAGATGCATGCGCTTCAGCACCGCGTTTTACAGGTTTATGGCATGAGACCTCTATAGAATACACTATTAGCTCAAGCCCAAATGATCATCAACGTGTCCAAGTGTTGCTACTGGTCTCAATGGTTCACTGTCATGGTATAGTGTGCCTTTCTTGTTATACCATTGCTTTGTATGGGTTTCCTCCCTCTGTGATTAGTGAACTGGTAGTCCCTGGACGTGAAGATTTAGAGGTTGTAGATTTTATCCAGTCAAAGCATGAGTACTAAAGCCATCAAGACAAACTTAGCTCAGGTCCAAGCAAGAATGAAGCGATATACTGATCTAAATGATCGGAAAGACAACTGGAAGTAGGAAACATGGTCTATCTGAAGATGCAACCATACAGGTTGGTTGCCTTTGGTTTGTGAGGCACAATTAAGTTGCATAGCAAATACAGTATTATGGACCTTTTCGAGTCTTAAGCTGGTGAGCACTCGAGCTTACAAGTTACTACTGCCATAAGGGGTCAAAATTCACCATGTGTTCCATGTGAGCCCGTGAAACTGTACAGTGGCCCTAATGTGGTATACATCCCTGATTTGCCTTTTATTACTAACGAAGTGAAGACTAATACCTGTCCTCTCTGTCTATATGGACTAACAAATTCCGAGAAACAGTGCGAGCGTTTTTCAGTGCTTAATCCAATGGAAGAAATTGTCACCAGAAGAGTCTTCTTAGGAGTATGCTGATTTCATCAATAATGTTTTTCCTGACATTTTCTGTTCGACGATACATGCATTGTTTCATCCTTTCAACAGTAAGCATCCAATTTCAGTCTCGTCTATCACTCCGCTCCTCTTATATATATATATATATATATATATATATATATATATATATATATATATATATATATATTCTGTTATTCCCGCGCCCTATATAGAGTGATCGGAGCAACCTGACCCAAAAGCTAATCGTTCCGGCCCAAAAGAAAGAGTAAAATAGCCCCAGCCTCCCGAGATCCATCCTGAAAAAAAATCACCCAAGATCTCATCGTCCCCAACCCACGCGACCATGATCCCCTCCCCCAGTGCGCCATCGGCCGGTCCCTCCCCCAGCGCACCGCCGGCCGGCCCCTTCCCTTGTGCGCCGCCGGCCGGCCGCTCCCAAGCGCGCCGCCGACCACCCCACCTACCCCAGTGCACCACCACCAGCCCCCTCTCCTAGCGCGCCGCCGCCGACCCCTCTCCCCCAGCGTACCGTCGTTGGCCCCCTCTCCCCCAGCGTCCCTCCGAGGGCTCCATCTACACCGGCTACGGCCGCCGCCTGTACCCATTTTCTCGCCGTGCCACAACGCCCTGGATAGTGCACCTCCGGCTGCACCATCGTGGTGGAGGCGCGGCGCCGTCTTTGAGATGCTCCTCCGGCGTTAACTCGAACTGCGGGGCGTCGTTCTTCGAATAGCTGGGCCTCCTGTCCCCTGACCTCCGGCAGGCCATCGTCTCTGGTTGTCAGCGCGACTCATGGGCAGGAGTCCTCCACAAAACATGCGTAGGCTGCTGCTCTTCTCTGCTTTCTCTCTCTCTCTCTCTCATGTGCTCCTATGTGAAAATTTCTGCCATATTGCCAAAATGAGTGAAATTTTATGTTGTTCTTTGTGTGAAATGGAGATGCCTGTGACAGTGGCAATTTTCAATACCTTGAACAGCTCAAGTACATAAGAAATACAAGTACATTCTGCAAAAACAAACAGTAGATGCAAAATTTTCATTTTTGCTAAATTATGCAAGTGGTAATGATATGTGTTTCTTTTGTGGTGAAGATTTCGGCAGTTAACTATGCAAAAATTTACACAAGTACTGAAGTCCAACTTGAAAACCAATAGCAGTTCATTAGTGCAAACATGCATCAAATTAAAAAAAACCTGGCCTGGAAGCAATTTCACATCTGGTGGTTTATTTCGTAGCTCATCGTTATTAATATAAGCCCATGCTTGTGTCCCCAATCTAGTTGTTTATTCTATAGTTCAATGTGTATTAAAATAAGTTAAGTTTGTGTTAAATAAACAAGTTTAGCATTATATAATATAGCAAAATCACTACATGGGAATTTGGCAAGTAGATCCACAAAAAGGGTTATGACAGTTTAGACTCAAACAAGGCATGGATCCAGGATGGGCAACATCGAGCCGCCGCCTGATGCCTATCTCACCGGTGCGGTTCCCTCAGCTGTAGCGTTTCTGCTCCACACCACCGATGGTCGATGCCTCGTCTGCTGCAACTTCTCCTCTCCCTTGCTCCCTATGCTGCAACTCCTCCCTTGACCTCCCATGGCGAATACCACAGAAAAAGGCACGGGGTGTTGGGAAACGTAGCATGCAATTTCAAAAAAATTCCTATGCTCAGCAAGATCTATCTAGGAGATGCATAGCAACGAGAGGGGGAGAGTGTGTCCACGTACCCTCGTAGACCGAAAGCGGAAGCGTTTGCCGACGCGGTTGATGTAGTCGAACTTCTCGTTCTAACCGATCAAGCACCGAACGTACGACACCTTCGAGTTCTGCACACGTTCAGCTCGATGACGTCCCTCGAATTCTTGATCCAGCAAAGTGTCGAGGGAGAGTTGCGTCAGCCCGACGGTGTGGTGACAATGATGTGAAGTGATCCGCGCAGGGCTTCGACTAAGCACTACATGAATATAACCGGAGGCGTACACTGTGGAGGGGGGCGCCTCACATGGCTAGGAATCAATGTTGTGTGTTCTAGCGGTGCCCCTCCACATATATATAGATCGGAGAGGGAGGGGAGCAACAAGGGGCGCCCCAAGTAGGAGGGATCCTACTTGGGCGCCTCCTCCAAGTCGGCCTCCCCCCTTCCATAAGTGTCGGAGGGGAAGGAAAGAGAGGGGGGAGGGAAGGAAAGGGGGAGGCCGAGTCCTCCCCTTTCCTTCCCCCTTCCCTCATTTCCTTCTCCCCCTATTTCGGCCTCCCCCTTGTCCATCACATCATTCTCCCAATGATGTGATCCCATTCATCAAATGACAACACATGTCTATGGTTAGTGTCATGGAAATGTCACGTCAGATGTCCTCGTGAAAGGACTTAGTCGTGGAGCCATCGCAACGGGTTAGGTTAAAGGGGTTAAACCGGACAAAGGGACACGAGGGTTTTATACTAGTTCGGCCCCTTCGATGAAGGTAAAGGCCTACGTCTAGTTGTGATGGGATTATTGGGGTCTTGATAACCAGGGAGCTAAACAAGCTATGCCTGGCTCTCGAGTTGTTGTTTCTTGTCCCTGAAGCGCCGCCGGGTCGTCCCCTTATATACACGGGTTGACGCCCGACCGGTTTACAGAGTCCCGAGGCCGACTCATACAAGAGTCCGGCTCGGTCTCTCCTTTCCTAACTTACAACATAAGTTACATGATTATGGCGGTTTACCACTATGGGCCCTAATCCGCCTTTGGGCTCCGAGACTCTAAGCTTCATTAGTAAAACGCCATCTTCTGTGTCTTCGTGGCCTTCAGTATAGCTGAAGGTGAACCGGCCCCTTCTGGGCGGTTTACACTCAGTAGTTATATCCCCAACATTAGGCCCCAGATTGATTTGAACCTGTTCATGTCAATCTTCAGTACTTAGGAAAAACCCTGTGAATATCTCTTTACACTTTTCATAAACCGCCATGATGTCTTCTGCTGTAAGCTTTGTTAAACTGCCATGACGTCATCCTCTGGATACAGCAACGGTTCATCATGATGTCATCTCCATATAAAAAGATTAAAAAGATTCCCTTCATTAATGATATCCCGAAGATCGAGGCGACAGGCGCGCCCTCTTTTGCCGCTTCAGGCTCCTCGGTTCTTGCGCCTGCCACTTATCCCCTTCTCCTTATAAATAGGGCCGGCGGGTCTTTCCATTATCTCCCCTTGCCTCTTCTTCTTCCTCTCGCAGACCCCTACTGTTCGAGCTCCCCTGCCGCCACAGAACGCACCGTCATCTTCGTCTCCAGCCGCTGCATCATCCTGAATCGAACCAGAGGTCGCGACACCCCTCCGCAGTAGATCTGTACTGGTAAGTCTTCCCTTTTCTGCTTCTTTAGATCTACATTAGGGTTAGCGAGTTCATCTTGTATAGTTCCTTGTTCATCTCAACTCTTCATATTTACTTCTGCCGTGGTTTCTTTGATCCATCAGTAGTGTAGATCTCGTGCGGTAGTTGCTCCACATCCATTTTTCGCACTAGTAGATCTTCTTTCTTTGTAAAGAATCCTCAGTAGAACGCACGAACTTCTCTGTTCTTCTTGACACCATTGTAGGTCGCAGAAATTTTTCTTTATCGAAGCATGGTAGATCCAAAATAATTTCATCATTGTGTGAGATCTGTTTTTGCAACACTTAGCAAATTTTCAGCTCTGCTGTTTCCCTCATAGGCGGTTTAACTTGTCAAAAGATCCTAATCCGTCTGGTACCATTAGCCCTCTCTTAAACCGCCATCTATCTTGAATAGCCATAGTCGGTTTAACATGCATAATTTCTCGGTTTAACTCTGGTTGGTATACATCAACTTTGCATCGTAAACCGGCCTTTGTGCTTTATTTCCAGTTTGCTCCAATATGACAAAGCAATTCGCCGCATGCAACTGGGTTCCCTCCTGGATCACCGAAACGCAGCTTAATGGATATGTCTTGACTGGCGCTTTGGCCAAGAAAGATGTTCTGCATTGGCGAGTTCCTGGCCCTGAATGTCCTCCAACACCTCAAGCCGGCGAAGTGATTGTGTTCATGCAGCATCTGGACCGGGGGTTTAGCCCACCCGGTTCAAAGTTTTTCCGGGATGTGCTCGCTAGCTTTAAACTCCATCCTCAGGATATTGGACCAAACTCTGTCTCCAACATATGCAACTTTCAAGTGTTCTGCGAAGTTTATCTTCAAGAAGAACCAACTGTGGAGCTTTTCAGAGACTTTTTCCATTTAAACTGCCGGACCAAATTCTCTGACGGTCCCAACACTGAACTCGGCAGCGTATCAATTCAGAAAAGGAAGGAATGTGACTTCCCTCATGCAAAACACCACAGCCATCCAAAGGACTGGAATAATACCTGGTTTTACTGCCTGAACACTGCACCTACTGATGAAAACCCTCTGCCGGGTTATCGTGCTCATCGGCTTAGCAATAGCCATCCACTGCCCCCATGGCTCACCGCTAAGGAGCGACAAGTTTATGCACCGCAAATCATTAAGCTTCAGGCTCTCCTAGCGAATGGTTTAACCGATATTGACCTTGTTCGATGTTGGGTTTCATGGGGTATCCTTCCCTTAAGCCGCCGCTCCGGTTTGATGTATGAATATACCGGAGACGTAAAACATCCTTTGTGGTCCAATGATATAGAAAAGACTGACGAGGAAGTTACTGAAGCCGTGAAGAAAATGTTGGATGAACCGATCGCTCAGTGCAGCAAGACCGGATTGGCTCCTTTTTGTGCTTCCAACAAACCGCCAGCAGTAAGCATTTGACCCTTTTCCACCTTTATTGATCCGTTTTCACTTTAACTTTATCCTGATAAACCTTTGTTTGTCTTTACAGGCCAACAGCTCTTTCTGGAAGAGAAAAACTTCAGACAAACCGGTGAAGACTCAACGCCCGAAGAGTAAAGTCGTAAAGAAAACGGGCAAGAAGAAAACTGGCGAGTCCTCTGATCCGCCTGAGGATGTCAATGAATCGGAAAACGAGGTAGAACTTGATTCCCTTGGCTCATTTTTCGTACATCTTATTGACAATGATTATTACCAGGATGATGCGGAAGCCAGTCGTGCGGACCATGCTGAGGTAATCATCCTTTCTTCTGATTCAGAACATGTGCCGGTTCAAAGACTTCACTGTACAGTCCGGAAAGTAAAATATTCTCACCCTCTTGATCATTTGGATCCACAATTTTCTTTGAAGACATAGCAACATGAAGGTCGTCGCACAACCCAGCACAGCGGCCAACAGGTCACTTCTTCCGGTTTACCAGATACACCAAACCGGAAGCGTTGTCTAGAGGTTGTTTGTTCTCCCGAAAGTCTTTATCCTTTGAAGGGTTGCTTCCGTGATCCTCTTAATCCGTCTGACTCAAATTACCAGGTGTCTTCCAATTCTTCATCTGGCGGTTCATCTACCACTCAGATGCCTCCCCTCAAGACGGTCCGCAAGTAAGGATACAGTTTTTAACTTTGTCTTCCTGCACCGGTTTACCAACTAACCTCTTGTTTTTAATATCACAGTGCCGAAGCTCGTCTAAGAAAAAAAGCAAAGACCACTGTCCCTACTGAAGAAGTTGAATCGGATAGAATTTCAGAAGGCGCTGACAGGGAAGCTGATATTGCCATTGATGATCCTGTACCTCAAAGTCAGGATACATATGTTGAAGCGCCAGAAGTCAATCCGCCCAGTCCACATGCTGATCCTCCAAGCCCCGCCAAGGGCAACGACGTGTCAAGACCGGCCAGGGATACTGTCAATCCGCCAACCCCCTCCAAAGGTGGCGATGATTATGTCGTTATCACTGGCCATGGTTTCACTTCCCCTGGCAACCCAGTTATCTTGGCAAAGCATAGTGCCAAGGAGGAATTTGCTGCTATGAACAAGGGGAAAGGGAAGGCCGATTTATCCAGCTTCATGAACCTTGGTGCCAATGAACTCCATTCCGGATACTTAAACCGTCTATACACAAGCCGGGATTACGAGGCCGGATTGGTGAATTTGATGAAAGAACGCAATGAGGTAATCTTAAAACACTGTAATCTTTGTCTTGCAATGTATATCAACTCCATTGTAGCCTCAAGGGCCGGTTTATCTCTTGAAGACAACCTGGGTCTTCTAATATTAACAATTCGTCAATTGAGTAGTCCCCAAAGGCTAGTTTATCTTAGCAAGATGAACCGGGACTTTAAAGAACAAGAACATTTGAACTGAGTAGCCCCTAAGGGCCGGTTTACCTTAATAAGATAAACCGGGACTTTCTGTCCTCTTTTTTTTTAAATATCCTCACTGTGTACTTAACAGCTCAATAACGCATTAGCCCCCAAGTGCCAAGCTTAATACTTTTGTTTTGAGCCTTGGGACTTTAAGACCTCTTATTTTAAGAAGCAACCCGCATTAGCCCCCAAGTGCCAAGTGTATAACTTGTTATGTGCTTGGGACTTTTGAAAGAACTTTTAATAGTTTCCTCTTCTGATTTTTGCAGACTGATATAAATACCAAAGAGTCCCAAATCGCCGATCTTCAAGGGAACATCAAGTCTCAACAAGAAGAGACCTCCAAGGCCAAAGAGGAGCTCAAGGGTGCTTTGACAGCCATGGAGCAACTTAAAGAGGGCTTAAAAATTGAACGCACCAACTGGGAAACTGAAAGGGCTGCTTTATTGAAGCGGGCGGAAGACGCCGAAGCAGCTCTTAAACCGGTGGAGGAAGAACTGACGGGTCTGAAACATCAAGTGAATTCCATGATAGCTGCAGTTTTTGGTAAGTACTGTATAATACCTGCTCTGCAGTACTATCAATTTCGCCGATTTAACATTAATTTCTTAAACCGTCGCAGGCAATCGCATTGCTCATCTTGGAGCGGATATGTGGATGAAGTTGAAGGCGGCCTATACGTTGATTGAGCAACTGTATACCGGTGCACAACGAGTCATCTCTGCAGCTTCATACAACAAACCGGCACCCACCTTGATCAAGGATACCTTGGCCAGGCTCTCAATGACTCCTGCTCAGATAGAAGAGGTGAAGCGATCGGCTGCTAGAGCGGGCGCTTTGCTAGCGCTGACTCGTACCAAAACATGGATAGCTGACCTGGATCTAGTTGATATCGCCAAGGGCTATCCGGATGAACAAGAGAACGGATCAGCATTCGATAATGAAGCCCTCAAAGCCCTCACCAAGGAGATGCGTCCAGTAGCAAGTCAGTTGGCGGATGAGGTGAATTTGACTGCGCACTGGTCCTTCTATGATGCCAACAACCATCGAGTTGACACGACTGAGGGAGTCCTGGATTAGGGGGTGTCCGGATGGCCGGACTATGACCTTTGGCCGGACTCCCGGAGTATGAAGATACAAGATTGAAGACTCCGTCCCATGTCCGGATGGGACTTTCCTTGGCGTGGAAGGCAAGCTTGGCGATACGATATGAAGATCTCCTCCCATTGTAACCGACTCTGTGTAACCCTAGCCCTCTCCGGAGTCTATATAAATCAGAGAGTTTTTAGTCCGTAGGACGAACAACAATCATACCATAGGCTAGCTTCTAGGGTTTAGCCTCTCTGATCTCGTGGTAGATCCACTCTTGTACTACCCATATCATCAATATTAATCAAGCAGGAGTAGGGTTTTACCTCCATCGAGAGGGCCCGAACCTGGGTAAAAACATCGTGTCCCTTGTCTCCTGTTACCATCCGCCTAGACGCACAGTTCGGGACCCCCTACCCGAGATCCGCCAGTTTTGACACCGACATTGGTGCTTTCATTGAGAGTTCCTCTATGTCGTCGCCCTTAGGCCCGATGGCTTCTTCAATCCTCAACCACGACGCGGTCCAGGGTGAGACCTTTCTCCCCGGACAGATCTTCGTATTCGGCGGCTTCGCACTGCGGGCCAACTCGCTTGGCCATCTGGAGCAGATCGAAAGCTACGCCCCTGGCCATCAGGTCAGGTTTGGAAGCTTAAACTACACGGCCGACATCCGCAGGGACTTGATCTTCGACGGATTCGAGCCGCGACCGAGCGTGCCGCACTTTCTTGATGGGCATGATCTAGCTCTGCCGCCGGACAGCGCCCAGAGTGCCGCTCAGGTGTCCGCTCCGACCATTAGCCCGGAGCCAACCGCGCTAACCAGGGACAAACGGTTAGACGCCGCCCTAGGAGCCGCAATCTCTACGGCGATAGAGCCGAATACCAGCCTAGTCCTTTGCAAGGCCCGTGACTCCAAGGTGCCGGACTCCGTTCCGGACTCCGAATCTTTCGCACCCCTTCCGATCGAACCCGATTGGGCTCCAATCATGGAGTTCACCGCCGCGGACGTCTTTCAGCACTCGCCCTTTGGCAATATCCTGAATTCACTAAAGTCTCTCTCTTTGTCAGGAGAGTCCTGGCCGGATTACGGTCAGCATGGTTGGGATGGGGACGACGAAGAAATTCGAGGCCCACCCACCACCCACCTCGTAGCCACTGTCGATGATTTAACCGACATGCTCGACTTTGACTCCGAAGACATCGACGGTATGGACGCCGATGAAGGAGACGACCAAGAACTAGCACCTATAGGGAACTGGAAAGCCACCTCGTCATATGACATATACATGGTGGACACCCCCAAAGCAGGGGATGGCGAGGAAAAAATGGAGGATGACCCCTCCAAGAAGCAACCCAAGCGCCGACGTCAGCGGCGCCGCTCTAAGTCCCGCCAAAGCAATAACGGCGATTCCGGCACCGGAGATAACAACACGCCGGACAGTGCCGAAGATAACCCCCTCCAGCAGGATTCAGTGCAGGAGGACGAAGGAGCCAGCCCTCATGACAGAGCAGCCGACAGAGAGGTTGAGGACGACAACTATATGCCTCGCTCCGAAGACGAGGCAAGCCTCGACGACGATGAATTCGTCGTGCCAGAGGATCCCGTCGAACAAGAGCATTTCAAACGCAGCCTTATGGCCACGGCAAAGAGCCTCAAGAAAAAACAGCAGCAGCTTAGAGCTGACCAAGATTTGCTAGCCGACAGATGGACCGAAGTCCTGGCGGCCGAAGAGTATAAACTCGAGCGCCCCTCCAAGAGCTACCCAAAGCGCAGGCTGTTACCCCAACTTGAGGAGGAAGCAACTAAACCTACATCACCAGCGTACGATGCGCCCGATCGGCCACCCCGTGGCCGCGACAGAGAGGCCTTCAGGCCCTCGACCCAAGCCGCACCCCGGCACCGCTCAAAACATACCAGAGTACGGGGATACGCAACAGACCTGCGAGACATATTGGAGAATAAGGCAAGGCAAACAAGATCGATCTACAGATCGCATGGGCGCTCCGCTTCACGTGACGCTAGCCGTCACACCGGACATGATAAGTACGGCCAGGCCGAATACAACAGACCAAGCTCATCTGAGCTGCGTCGTGATATAGCCCAATACAGGGGCGCCGCACACCCACTATGCTTCACAGACGAAGTAATGGATCATCAAATCCTCGAGGGCTTTAAACCCGTGAACATCAAATCATACGATGGCACAACAGGTCCCGCGGTATGGATCGAGGATTATCTCCTTCATATCCACATGGCCCACGGTGATGATCTACATGCCATCAAATACCTCCCGCTCAAGCTTAAAGGACCAGCTCGACATTGGCTTAACAGCCTGCCAGCAGAGTCAATTAGTTGCTGGGAGGACCTGGAATCCACATTCCTTGACAACTTCCAGGGCACTTATGTGCGACCACCAGACGCCGATGACCTAAGCCACATAATCCAACAGCCAGAGGAATCGGCCAGGCAATTCTGGACACAGTTCCTAACTAAGAAAAATCAAATAGTCGACTGTCCAGACACCGAGGCCCTTGCTGCCTTCAGGCACAACATCCGAGACGAATGGCTTGCCCGGCACCTAGGACAGGAAAAGCCGAAATCTATGGCAGCCCTCACGATACTCATGACCTGCTTTTGTGCGGGAGAAGACAGCTGGCTAGCTCGCAGCAATAACATAACCAAGAGCCCTGGAAATTCGGATACCAAGGACAACAATGGCAGGTCACGTCGCAACAAGCACAAGCGCCGCAATAACGGCGACAATACTGAGGATACGGCAGTCAACGCCGGATTCAGAGGCTCCAAACCCGGTCAGCAGAAGAAGCCATTCAAAAGAAACCCTCCGGGCCCATCCAACTTAGATCGGATACTCGACCGCTCATGCCAGATACACGACACCCCTGAACAACCAGCCAACCACACCAACAGAGATTGTTGGGTGTTCAAGCAGGCAGGCAAGTTAAGTGCCGGAACCAGAGACAAGGGGCTGCATAGTGATGACGAGGAGGAGCCTAGGCCGCCGAACAATAGAGGACAGAAGGGAATCCCCCTGCAAGTGCGGACGGTGAACATGATATACGCAACCCACATCCCCAAAAGTGAGCGGAAGCGTGCTCTCAAGGACGTCTATGCGTTGGAGCCAGTCGCCCCAAAGTTCAACCCATGGTCCTCCTGCCCGATCACCTTTGATCGAAGGGACCACCCCACTAGCATCCGTCACGGCAGATTCGCCGCATTGGTCCTAGACCCAATCATTGACGGATTCCACCTCACCAAAGTCCTAATGGACGGCGGCAGCAGCCTGAACCTGCTTTATCAGGATACAGTGCGAAAAATGGGCATAGATCTCTCAAGGATTAAACCCACAAAGACAACCTTTAAAGGCGTCATACCAGGTGTAGAAGCCAACTGTACAGGCTCGGTTACACTCGAAGTGGTCTTTGGATCCCCGGATAATTTCCGAAGCAAAGAGCTAATCTTTGACATAGTCCCATTCCGCAGTGGCTATCACGCCCTGCTCGGACGAACCACATTTGCAAAATTCAATGTGGTACCGCACTACGCATATCTCAAGCTCAAGATGCCAGGACCTCGCGGAGTCATCACAGTAAATGGAAACACCGAACGCTCTCTCCGAACAGAGGAGCACACGGCGGCCCTGGCGGCGGAAGTACAGAGTAGCCTCTCAAGGCAATCCTCCAACCCAGGTGTCAAACGTCCGGACAACGTCAAGCGAGCCCGAAGTAACCTACAACAAATCCGGCTGGCACGTTCCGAGCAAGCATAGCAGTGCGGCCCCAACCCCAGCCCTCACCAGATGGTGATATCGGTACCACGCGTGCATAATTACGCCTTAGAGATACCATGGGCATAAGGGGAGGGGCACAACTACGGCACGCCCAGAATGCGGCTCAACCGCACCAAGGGGCTTCCTATTCCGCCGTTTCCTTTTTATACACTTTCAGGATCCAACTATTCGGAAGGCCTATCCGGTAACACACTCGCCGAACATACGATGCAACAGCCAGGGAGAAAACAAGCCGCGTCAAACGTCCAGGTGGTCTCTATAACGAGCTTAATACCTGTTTTACTTAAAATCCCGCAGCTTGCCCCTGGAGGGGGACATGTCAAATAATCCCATCTCTTGCTTATCGCACTACTTGTATCATTCTGCTTTTGCAGCAGCCTTTTTTTAATAAACAATACATAGCTCTTATCTATTAGTGTACTCATCTATTTTTTATATGTACAAATATGTTCAGTCATGACATTCTGCAACCGTACACTTTGGTACGGCCAATACACCAGGGGCTTAAGCACCCCATAACATGGTGTGAGAAGACCGAACACTCTCATGAGTGCGGCACCCCAAACTTATATCACTATATGCATCGGCTCCGAATCATGTCTTTGGTCAATAGTTTGGTTTGCCCGGCTCTCATGTTTTGGTACCTTACGTTCCGCAATGTTGGCTAAGGTAGCGCTGGGAGAACTACTGCGATTGTGCCCCAGTTGAGCTGGGTTAACACCTCAGTAGAGAAAGCTAAAACTGACCGTCATGATAGTGCGAGAGACTGGTCGCTGTTCGCGAGGTTTTTCGAGTCCCTAAAGACTTATGCCGCTTAGAGCGAGGAACCAGAATTATCCGGCCCAGGCGTGGATAGCGCCCCGAACTCGGTCTTCCGAATACTAGGGCTTCGCCGAAATTTAAAATTATAGAATTTTATGGCTAAGTGAGAGTGATAAAGCATTATAAGTCCGACGGCCTGGTTCGTTGTGCTGAGCGCCTCCCTAGATGGACCCAAGAATGGGAACAAGAGCGCTTAGGTTTATCTCGAACACCCCAGCACTCGTGGCATGGGGGTTGAAGCCGACGACTTCCATCTCTCATATTTGATAAACGGCCGCACAGAAGGTAATATTTTAAATTAACAAGCGTTGCTTAACGCACATGAACAAAGTTTTCAGCGTACAGGATAACAAATGCGAGTCTACTCAAAAATTACATCTTTGGAGCATTCGTCCGCTATACGGCAAGCACCCTTCAGGACACCCTTATAATACATCTCGGGCGTGCGATACTCCTTGCCCGGTGGTGGCGCGTTCGTCAAAAGCTTCTCAGCGTCCAGCTTGCCCCAGTGCACCTTAGCACGAGCAAGGGCCCGAGGGCACCTTCGATACAGACGGAGCGCTTGACGACCTAAATCCACGGACACGCATCCACCAGCCGCCGCACCAGACCGAAGTAGCTCCCATGCATGACTTCTCCAGGCCACAGCCGAGCTATGAGGCCCTTCATGGTCTGTTCGGCCACCTTGTGGAGCTCGACCAGCTGCTTCAGCTGGTCGCTCAGGGGCACAGGATGTTCGGCCTCAACATACTGAGACCATAACACTTTTTCCGTCGAGCTCCCCTCTTCAGCTCAGTAGTATGCGGTGGCATCAGACACACTACGAGGCAGATCGACGAACTCTCCTGGAGAGCTCCGGATTCGGGTAAGTAGCAGATAATTAACTTTTATATTCTTGCTTTGCATAAAGAATGCCTTACCCGCCGCTATCTTCTTCATCGCCTCGATCTCCTGGAGGGCCTTCTGGGCTTCGGCCTTAGCATTTTTGGCACTCTCAAGAGCCAAGGCAAGCTCGGACTCTCGAGTCTTCGAGTCACGCCCCAAACTCTCGTGTTTTTCCACGAGAGCCTGGAGCTCTTGCCGCACCTCCGCCACCCGCGCCTCCTGCTTCTCTCGCTCGGTGCGCTCCAGGGCCGCACTGTTTTTGGCCTTGGAGACCGCCTCCTTCAGGGTCGCCACCTCGGCTGTGGCCCCTGCAAAATTTAAGTTGGTCCTGTCATTATTTGCAATCAAGTATTTCTATATACATTTATATGCGGTATTACATACCCTCCTTGTCCTCGAGTTGCTTCTTGGCATGGCCGAGCTCATACCGCTCGAGATTCTCCTTCAAGGCATTAACCTCCGCAGTCAGTGTGGCAGAGGTCAGCAGTGCAGCCTGTATTCCCATATTGACATATTTTTATTAGACTCCTGCGTATATCTTTTTAGATCCTCAGCTCGGCTTTTCTTTCCGAATGCCGAACTGAGCATCAGGGGCTACTGTCTATGCGGTAACACTTTTTATATGTTTTTAACACATACCTCAAAGCCTGTTAACAGGCTTGTACAGGCTTCTGTCAGCCCGCTCTTGGCGGACTGAACCTTCTGAATCACCGCACTCATAACAGTGCGGTGTTCCTCGTCGATGGAGGCGCTGTTAAGCACCTCCAGCAAATTGTCCGGCGCCTACGGATGGACGGGGGTCGCCGGCGTCGTAGGCTTGCCCTTCTTATGAAGGCGCCGCCTGTCGAACTCTGGAACCGTTGATGGTTCGGAGCAGTGTCCGGCCCGGGGCCGGACTTAGATCCCTCCGGGGCTTTACCCCATTTGGGCCTGGAGTCCGGGAGATCGCCTTCCGGCGCCTCCAGGACCACCTCCTCCTGGTTTATTAGTCCCTTTCGGGACTCCACCTCGGCGTCGTCCGCAGGGAGCGGGGAGGAGGCCGTCGGAAGTGAAGCGCTATTCACATCCGACGAATTCAGGGAGCCGCTCGACGAATCGCTGAGCTGAGCTCTGGCGGCTGCATAATTAAATTCGGCGTCAGAAAATGCCAAATAACAGAGAAGCGCCATGAGTTATTCGAATATCCGGATGCTTACGATTTTGCCAGGGGCTTGACCCTGGATGGCCATTCCTTCCCGCCGTCTTCGGCATCAAAGGCGTAGTCCGGCAGAAGGGTTTTCCCCTTCTTGGACCCTCCGGCCTCCCCAGTTGGGTCGGCCTTTCTTTTCTTTCCTCTACCCGTTGGAGGGGGAGAGGCTTCTTCTTCTTCCTCCTCCTCCTCGTCTTCGGAGGCGGAGGGTGCACCGCGGTTGTCAGGCGAATCCGACACCGCCAGGCGCCAGGAACTCTTTCGGGTCCCCGTGGCCTTCTTCTTGGCCTTCTTCTCCGGCACCACATGGGGTGCCGGAACTAGCAGCCCTGTCAATTGGGCGTCCGCTGGGTCTTCTGGTAAGGGAGCTGGACAGTTCATCTGCCCGGATGTCTCCACCCAGTTCTGTCACGAGAGAGGGAGTTTAGATCCCACATGGAGTCAGACTATGAAAGACGAGAATCCCGTAAAGGGTAGAGTAGCTTACCTCGCTGGCCTGGCGCCGCGAGCTGAATCCGCGATCTTCGGTGGCGGATGTCGGTGCCTCAGCACCCTTAAACAGCACCTTCCAGGCATCTTCATATGAAGTATCGAAAAGCTCGCTCAAGGCTTGTAGCCGTGCCGGATCGAACTCCCACAATTTGAAGGCCCGTTGTTGGCATGGGAGGATGCGGCGGATAAGCATGACCTAGACTACGTTGACAAGCTTGAGGTTCTTGTTCACCAGCTTTTGGACGCAGGTTTGAAGTCCGGTCAGCTCTTCCGAATCCCCCCACGTTAGGCCAGTCTCTTTCCAGGAGGTGAGCCGTGTGGGGAAGCCAGATCGGAATTTGGGGGCCGCCGCCCATTTGGGGTCGCGCAGCTCGGTGATGTAGAACCACCCCGACTGCCATCCCTTTATTGTTTCCACGAAGGAGCCTTCAAGCCATAGGACGTTGGCCATCCGGCCCACCATGGCGCCTCCGCACTCCGCTTGGCGGCCGCCCACTACCTTCGGCTTGACATTGAAGGTCTTCAGCCATAAGCCGAGGTGGGGCTGGATGCAGAGGAAGGCCTCGCACACGACGATGAACGCCGAGATGTTGAGGATGAAGTTCGGGGCCAGATCGTGGAAGTTCAGGCCATAGTAGAACATGAGCCCCCGTACGAACGGGTGAAGAGGGAAACCCAGTCCGCGGAGGAAATGGGGAAGAAAAACAACCCTCTCATGGGGCCTGGGGGTGGGGATGAGTTGCCCCTCATCTGGAAGCTGGTGCGCGATGTCGTCAGACAAATATCCGGCCTTCCTCAACTTTTCGATGTGCCTCTCCGTGACGGAGGAGGCCATCCATCTACCTCCCGCTCCGGACATGATTGGAGAAGGTTGAGGTGGGAAGTGCGGGCTTGGGCGTTGGAGCTCGAGCACGCAGGGACGAATAAGCAAAGGAGGAAGAAGGCATGAATGGAAAGGGCGGATTCTTATCCCCTTATATGGGCGGCCAAAACTACGAGCCCCCACCAGCCTGATAAAACTCACTTATCTCCAAGCGCCGCGGTTAATGGCGCGGTTGGGTTACCCACGCCCGTGTTGATGAGAATCCCGGAATAAGGGGGACACGATCTCTGCTTTGACAAGACATGCCAAGGAAACTGCCTCGCTAAATGTGCTAAGGTGGAACAGTAAAATGAATAAAAGCCTGGCCGTGGCGTGATGTTACGCTGCGGAATACGTCAGCAGATTGGATTGGTGCAAATATTATTCTCTCTACGGTGGCATGTGGAACTTATTTTCTAGAGCCGGACACTATCCTGGTGTTCAACATATGAAGTATTCGGAGGAGGAACCCGCCTTGCAATGCCGAAGACAACTTGCGTGCCGGACTCGTCGTCATTGAAGCCTGGTTCAGGGGCTACTGAGGGAGTCCTGGATTAGGGGGTGTCCGGATGGCCGGACTATGACCTTTGGCCGGACTCCCGGACTATGAAGATACAAGATTGAAGACTCCGTCCCATGTCCGGATGGGACTTTCCTTGGTGTGGAAGGCAAGCTTGGCGATACGATATGAAGATCTCCTCCCATTGTAACCGACTCTGTGTAACCCTAGCCCTCTCCGGTGTCTATATAAACCGGAGAGTTTTTAGTCCGTAGGACGAACAACAATCATACCATAGGCTAGCTTCTAGGGTTTAGCCTCTCTGATCTCGTGGTAGATCCACTCTTGTACTACCCATATCATCAATATGAATCAAGCAGGAGTAGGGTTTTACCTCCATCGAGAGGGCCCGAACCTGGGTAAAAACATCGTGTCCCTTGTCTCCTATTACCATCCGCCTAGACGCACAGTTCGGGACCCCCTACCCGAGATCCGCCGGTTTTGACACCGACAACGACTGTGAAAGAAGTGCAAAATCTTATTCCGCCAATTCGTAAGCACACTTATGCTCCTGACGTTGAACCGTCAAATCTTATATGCGAAGAAGCTGTCTTTCAAGCATGAACCCGGATTGATTGGACCACCGTTGACTTCCAGCCACTGGGTGGAGAGGAGGAGGTTGAACTGACGCCTGAAGATCCATCAACATCACGTCAAGCTGGCAATGAATCTTGATCCGACAATCTGTTTATTGTCACAGACCTTGGTCTGTAAAACAATCATTATTTTGGGCTGCAAAGCGCCTTGTAATAGGCTAGTTAAAATACTTTGCTCTGTGGTATTGATGCATGACTTTGTTCATCCGCCATGATATTTGTTGTGCTTGATTACACCTTGATAATTGTGATATCTGCATAAACAGAATTGTCCTGGCGGTTTATCGTCGGACGGGTCATAATGCCCAAGATAAATCCTGATTGATAATCAAACCTGAATAAATATGAAATAATTCATACCTGTGATATGACATCACGTAGTTGGTTTACCAACTTTGATTATAGTAAGGGTGAAGACCCAAATCTTGAGTTTCTATAACTCTCACCATGCAGTGATGGTGTGTAATAATTCATGCCGGGTTACAATGAACACCAGATGATCAAACTGGCAACATGTAGTCAAAGCCAGGCCGGGTTAACAAACGCCGGTTTGATAATAAGGTCTGACAACTTGTAGTTGACAGCCAAGCCGGGTTAACAAACACAGGTTTAATAATAAGGTCTGACAACTTGTGGTTAAAAGCCAAGCCGGGTTAACAAACGCCGGGTTAGTATGATGACTGAAGAGCCATATCGGGTCAATAAACACCGGTTCAACATAAAATTCATCAAAAGAGAACAAATCTTGACAAAGGCAAATAAAACCGTGTAGTCGAGTCTTTTCAAGGGCTGCCAGGCCCAAATTCGAGGCTTTTCATGGGCTGCCAGGCCGCTGAGTTAAACCATTTGACAAAGCCTTTTAAGATGGGCCTCCAACTAACCAATCATCGTTTTAACTTTGACAAGTTCAGGGTCTCGATGAGAGTAACTGTGAAACGTTCGGCGGGTCATGCCAGGATTACCTGTATAGGAGTGGCTTACTTGATGAAGGCAGGTTAACCCGGGGTTTTAGGTGAATGCACCAGGCTTCCAAGCCGTGGGTCGATACCCAGCTACAAGGGTCCTTTCAAACTCTTTGTTACTTTACACAAAGAGCCCCCAAGTAACTTTGTGAGCTGTGCTCATTGGGTGCCTATGTTTGAGCTGTGCATAGCATCCAGACTCTCTTTGGCCCCTTGGGTGTGAAGCTCCCAAGCTGTATTGTGGCATGATAGCCGGTTTAACAGGTAGTACTTCTCTTTGACAGCTGAAGCCCCCATGTAACTCAAAGGATATTTGAGAAAAAAACAGCAGAAGCCCTGCTTATAGCAAGGATGCTGGTTTATTATATTGATCATAATATATACATTGTCGAAATATGTACATAAGAGAAGCCTATGGCTCAAGTATAGTAAGGCTGTAGGAGAGCTATGTTCCACGGCCGCCGGGTCTCCTCCTCAGAACTGCGTGAGTTGTCTCGTACGTCAATGAGGTAGTTTGATCAGTTGTGCAGATTCTTGCTGACCACAAAGGGTCCTTCCCAAGGTGGGGATAACTTGTGCATATCGGTTTGATCCTGGATTAGCCGGAGCACCAAGTCGCCTTCTTAAAAGGTTCTTGTTTTAACCCGGCGGCTGTGATAACGCCACAGGTCTTGGTGATAAACCGACGAACGAGCCAAAGCCATGTCCCGCTTTTCATCTAGCAGGTCCAACGCCTCCTGGCGTGCTTGCTCATTGTCCGCTTCAACATAATTGGCTACCGGGGGCGAATCATGACGAATATCACTTGGGAGGACCGCCTCTGCCCCGTAAACCATGAAGAAAGGTGTGTAACTTGTTGATCTGTTTGGAGTGGTGTTGATGCTCCATAACACAGAGGGCAGTTCTTCCATCGAACAACCTGGCATCCTCTTTAAAGGAACCATTAGCCGGGGCTTGATACCCTTCAAGATTTCTTGATTGGCTCTCTCAGCTTGACCATTGGACTGGGTGTGCGCCACAGATGCTAAGTCAAGCCGGATGTGCTCTCTCTGACAGAAGTCCTCCATCTCACCCTTAGAAAGGTTTGTGCCATTATCCGTGATGATGCTGTGTGGAAAGCCAAAGCGGAAGATAATCTTTTTGAGAAATTGAATCGCCGTAGCTGCATCACACTTGCTGACGGGCTCCGCTTCAACCCATTTGGTGAAATTGTCAACTGCCACCAACAGGTGGGTCTTCTTATCCTTGGAGCGCTTAAAGGGCCCCCACCATATCAAGCCCCCAAGTGGCAAACGGCCAAGTGATAGGAATCATCCTTAATTCTTGAGCCGGAACATGAGCTCGTCGTGAAAACTTCTGACAAGTGTCACACCGCTTTACTAGATCCTCCACGTCAGCATGAGCTGTCAATTAGTAGAACCCATGACGAAGAGCTTTAGAAACCAGGGACTTTGAACCGGCATGGTGACCACAATCCCCTTCATGAATTTCCCGTAGAATCTCTTGGCCTTCTTCAGGAGAAACACAATGCTGGAATATGCCTGAAACGCTGCAGCGGTGTAACTCGCCATTGTGAATAACCATGGACTTGGATCGCCGGACTATCTGTCGGGCCAGAACTTCATCGTCTGGTAACTCGCCTCAGTTCATATACGCCAAATATGGAACCGTCCAATCCGGCACAACATGTAAAGCGGCCACCAATTGGGCCTCCGGATCAGGAACAGCTAAATCCTCCTGTGTAGGCAACTTAACAGACGGGTTATGCAAGATATCTAAAAAGGTATTGGGAGGTACCGGTTTACGCTGAGATCCCAACCGGCTTAAAGCATCCGCCTCTTTGTTTTTGCACCGATCAATATGCTCAACCTGATACCCTTTGAAGTGACCCGCCACAATATCCACCTCGTGTCTGTAAGCCGCCATGAATGGATCCTTAGAATCCCAAGTGCCAGAAACTTGCTGGGCACCAGATCAGAGTCTCCAAAGCATCGTACACGGCTTAAATTCATCTCTTTGGCCACATGGAGCCCATGGAGTAAAGCCTTGTACTCAGCTGCATTGTTAGTACAGGGGAACATTAAACAGAGAACATAACGAATTTTATCACCTCGAGGGGAAGTAAGGACAACTCCAGCCCCCGAGCCCTCCAATTGCCTGGATCCATCAAAGTGAATAGTCCAGTATGTATATCCAGTTTGTCCTCTGGTGCCTGTAAATCGGTCCAATCATTGATGAAGTCAACAAGTGCCTGAGATTTGATGGCTGTTCGAGGCATATACTTCAACCCATGTGGACCAAGCTCAATCGCCCACTTTGCAACCCGGCCAGTTGCTTCCCTGTTCTGAATTATATCATCCAAAGGAGCTGAGCTGACAACTGTAATAGGATGGCCTTGGAAGTATTGTTTGAGCTTCCGACTTGCCATGAAAACTCCATATACCCGCTTCTGCCAATGCGGATAGATTCAATAAGCACTTCACTGATATAGTAAACTGGCCGTTGAACCGGATATTCCTTGCCAGCCTCCTTGCGCTCCACCACAATTGCCACACTGACAGCACAGGCATTAGCAGCCACGTACAATAACAAGGGCTCTTTGTCAATCGGAGCAGCAAGAACCGGCGGTTCAGCCAATTGCCGCTTCAAGTCCTCAAACGCCGCATTAGCTGCATCACTCCAGACAAAGGTGTCTGTTTTCTTCAACATCTGATATAGGGGGACCGCCTTCTCTCCCAAGCGGCTAATAAACCAGCTCAGGGCTGCAATTCGACTTGTCAGACGCTGAACATCATTGATGCACGCCGGTTTAGCCAAAGATGTAATCGCTTTTATCTTCTCCGGATTAGCCTCAATGTCTCTGTTGGACACCAGAAAACCTAGAAGCTTGCCTGGCATAACACCGAAGACACACTTGTCCAGATTGAGCATCATCTTGTAAACACGCAGATTGTCAAAACTCTCCTTAAGGTCATCTATCAATTTCTCCTTCTTCCTGGACTTTACCACAATGTCATCAACATAAGCATGAACATTGCGCCCAATCTGAGTGTGAAGACAATTTTGCACACAACGCTGATAAGTTGCCTAGGCACTCTTGAGCCCAAAGGGCATAGAAACATAGCAGAAGGCTCCAAAGGGAGTGATGAAGGCGGTCTTCTCCTGGTCCTTAACTGCCATTTTGATCTGATGATAGCCTAAATAAGCATCCAAGAAACTCAAACACTCACAACCCGTCGTCGCATCAATGATCTGATCAATACGCCGGAGAGCAAAAGGATCGGCCGGACAAGCTTTGTTAAAATCTGTGTAGTCCACACACATGTGCCAAGTGCCATTTTTCTTAAGAACAAGCACCGGATTAGCCAACCACTCAGGGTGAAACACTTCAACGATAAACCCAACAGCCAACAGCCGGGCTACCTCCTCACCAATTGCCTTGCGTCTCTCCTCGTTAAAGCGGCGAAGAAACTGCTTGGCCGGTTTAAACTTGGGATCAATATTAAGAGTGTGCTTAGCGAGTTCCCTCGGTACACCTGGCATGTCAGAAGGCTTCCATGCAAAAATGTCCCGGTTCTCACGGATGAACTCGATGAGCGCGCTTTCCTATTTCGGATCCAGACTTGTGCTGATGCTAAACTATTTGGATGAATCGCCAGGAACAAAGTCAACAAGTTTATTCTCATCAGCCGGTTTGAATTTCAGGTTCGGGTCATGCTCAGTTGTGGGCTTCTTCAGAGAGGTTTGAACTTCAACTCCTTTGTAGCACAAACCGACTCAGCATAGGCCGCATCACCTTCCTCGCAATCCAAAGCAATCTTATGACTTCCGTGAACTGTGATGGTCCCCTTGTGACCCGGCATCTTGAGCTGCAAATAAATATAACAGGACCTTGCCATGAACTTTGCATATGCCGGCCGGCCAAACAGTGCGTGGTACGGGCTCTGGATCCTCACCACTTCAAAGGTCAATGTTTCAGACCGGGAGTCATGCTCATCACCAAAAACAACCTCCAAAGCAATCTTGCCAATAGGATATGCCGATTTACCTGGTACTACACCATGGAAAACAGTGTTTGACGGTTTAAGACTCTTGTCTGTCAACCCCATGCGACGGAAGTCTCATAATACAGAATGTTGATACTGCTCCCTCCATCCATAAGCACTTTGGTGAACTTATAACCTCCCACCTGAGGTGCTACCACTAAAGCCAGGTGACCCGGATTTTCAACCTGGGGCAGATGATCCTCTCTGCTCCATACAATGGGTTGCTCGGACCATCGAAATAACGTGGTACTGCCGGTTCAACAGTATTAACTGCCCTCTTGTGAAGCTTCTGATCATGCTTGCACAAACTAGTGGTAAACACATGATACTGCCCACCATTCAACTGCTTTGGGTGACTCTGATAACCTGACTGCTGCTGATTTCCTTGATTATTTTGTTGGTTATTACCACCTTGGTTGTTCTGGTTGCCCTGATTATTCTGAAATCCAGAGTTTGAACCGCCGCCGCCATGAAAGCCTGGACCTGAACCGCCCGATGGACCCTGATCATACCGGAAAAGATCAGAGTTTTTGAACTCCTTCATAATGTGACAATCTTTCCAAAGATGGGTTGCTGGAACCTCCTTGGTGCCGTGCTTTGGGCAGGGCTGGTTTAACAAACGCTCCAGATTCATTCCGCCACCACGCTGGGGCGGTTTACCCTTACGACACTGCACATTAGCGTTAGCCACAAAATCTGAATTATCCGCTTTGCGCTTACCATTATTCCCATGGCCTCCTTGGTTGTGCTGCTGTCCCTTTGCACCGTCGTTCTTCTTTCCCTTCTCCTTTTTCTCCTCGTCAGAATCGGGATCCTTGGTATTATCAGAATCGGCATATTTGACCAAGGCTACCATAAGGGTTCCCATATCATTGCAGTGGCGCTTGAGCCGTCCCAACTTCATCTTCAGCGACTTAAATCGACAATTACGTTCCAGTGTTATGATTGCTTGGCCAGCGTTAATCCGGTCCGATGAATGCAAAACTTCTAAAACCCGGCGCACCCAATGAGTTGTTGACTCGTTCTCCCCTTGAACACAGGCATCCAGATCCACAATGGACATAGGCTGTTTACGTGTGTCTTTGAAATTGGCTATGAACCGGGCCTTCAACTGGTCCCATGACTCGATGGAGTTAGCTGGTAAGTTCTTCAACCATGTACGGGCTGTCCCCTCCAACATCGTGAAGTACTTTGCACAAGCCGCTTCATCCACGTCCAGCAACTCCATTGCCATCTCATAACTTTCCACCTAGGCCTCGGGTGGTTGATCAGCGGTGTAATTAGACTCCTTACGTACGGAGAGCCGGGATGAGACACGGTACTCCCCAGGAACTGAAGGCAAGCCCGGTGCCCCGGTCTACTGACGCTGCTGGCTGAACCGGGGCAGGTTGATGACGACCCGTATATTGTGCTGCTAAAGTGGCCTCCCTTCGTGCTCTGCCATTATCCACCACATCCTGAGCGTTCACCTCACCACGCGCCGGATTGGGTCCTTAAGGGACAATACGGCACCGCGCACTGCTGGACACCTCCGGTTCATCTATATGCCTACTATAGCTTTTGCTCGGACGTGGGGTCGTGTGAATCCTGTCTCAGCTATACGAGTAAGCTTGTTGCTGCGTCATAGCAGTTTGAAGAAGATCCCTGGCCCGCCGTGTCTCGACCACCGCTGGCGATTCACCCTCTATCGGAATAGATGCCAGCCGGCATGCTGCTACTATCATATTGTCCAAAGGGGTAGAGAAGTGACCCGGCGGGGGCGTGGTATACCGTGGCAGGTTGTCTGTCCGTCGAGGTGGACCCATCACCTGAGGTTGATCCAGCGCTCCAGTTCTTGGCACAACATTCCGGTTCACTGCCGCCGGATTGCTAGTCCCTGCCCCTGGCATATCAAAGAGATTCATCGCATTGTAATCCGCCGGCAAGCGAGATTGATGTCTCCTCCTGAATACTTCATTTGAAGCGTTCTGATCCATCAAAAGTCGATAATTCTCGGCTTGAATCCTCTGCGCCTGGGCATCTAAAGCGGCCCGTTCCTCAGCCATCCTGATCTCCTCAGCTGCCAAATCCTCCTTGGCCTGAGTTATCTGATCCCGCAACTTAGCAACTTCCGCATTATGCCGATCTTGAGTCTTCGTGGTAACTGTTGCGGCCAATAACGTCACCCAGGCGTCCATCAATCTGGACAGAACTTGAGCCGGCCGGCGCACGGAGCCTCCTGCCCCTGCAACCGGTCCGGATGCCGCCGCCGTAGAATTCTGCAGAGTTGGTTGTGTTCCGGCCATGAAGATTCCGACCCTGTTTGGCGGTTCAAGAAATTCCAGAATACTGGTGCCATCGGAATACCCTTCAAACACACCGTCGCGAACTTGTTTCACCAGCGGATGATTCGCCATCAGAATAAGCGACTGTCTCACCTTCAGACACCGGTTCAGATCCGATCCCATGGACACATCCTACGAACGCACGCTTCATGGCAGGCTGAATCTGAGCAGGGCTTGCACGCTGAGCCGTCTTGACGAGGTCGGTGCAGATGTACGGCTCAGGGCCCGGTTCGCCGAGTTTGCCGATGAAAACGTGAATTCCGCCAAAGGGGACCCGGTACCCGTACTCGATTGATCCGGCCTCGGGGCCCCACCCTGCATAGTCGATGTAGAGCTTGCCGCGATGACTCTTGGTCATCCGGCCAACCGCGTACCCTTTGAGTCCTTCAAAGTTTCCCTTCAAGAACTTGAAACCATCGTGCGATAGCCCCATGGTGGGCGCCATCGTGGAAATGTCACGTCAGATGTCCTCGTGAAAGGACTTAGTCGTGGAGCCATCACAACGGGTTAGCTTAAAGGCGTTAAATCGGACAAAGGGACACGAGGGTTTTATACTAGTTCGGCCCCTTCGATGAAGGTAAAGGCCTACGTCTAGTTGTGATGGGATTATTGGGGTCTTGATAACCAGGGAGCTAAACAAGCTATGTCTGGCTCTCGAGTTGTTGTTTCTTGTCCCTGAACCGCCGCCGGGTCGTCCCCTTATATACACGGGTTGACGCCCGGCCGGTTTACAGAGTCCTGAGGCTGGCTCATACAAGAGTCCGGCTCAGTCTCTCCTTTCCTAACTTACAACATAAGTTACATGATTATGGCGGTTTACCACTATGGGCCCTAATCCGCCTTTGGGCTCTGGGCCTCTAAGCTTCATTAGTAAAACACCATCTTCTTTGTCTTCATGGCCTTCAGTATAGCTGAAGGTGAACCGGCCCCTCCTGGGCGGTTTACACTCAGTAGTTATATCCCCAACAGTTACGAAACTTAACCATCTTTTATTAACGAGCTAGTCAAGTAGAGGCATACTAGGTACACGGTGTTTTGTCTATGTATCCACACATGTATCAAGTTTCTGGTTAATTCAATTCTAGCATGAATAATAAACATTTATCATGAATAAGGAAATATAAAATAACAACTTTATTATTGCCTCTAGGGCATATTTCGTTCAGTCTCCCACTTGCACTATAGTCAATAATCTAGATTACATTGTAATGATTCTAACACTCATGGAGTCTTGGTGCTGATCATGTTTTGCTCGTGGAAGAGGCCTAGTCAACGGGTCTGCCACATTCAGGTCCTTATGTATTTTGCAAATCTCTATGTCTCCCTCCTTGACTAGATCACAGATGGAGCTGAAGCATCTCTTGATGTGTTTGGTCTTTTTTGTTAAATCTGGATTCCTTCGCCAAGGTAATTGCTCCAGTATTATCACAAAAGATTTTCATTGGACCCGATGCACTAGGTATTACGCCTAGATAGGATATGAACTCCTTCATCTAGACTCCTTCATTTGCTGCTTCCCAAGCATGTATGTACTCCGCTTCACACGTAGATCCTGCCACGACGCTCTGCTTGGAACTGCAGCAACTGACAGGTCCACCATTCAATATAAATACGTATCCGGTTTGTGAATTAGAGTCATCCGGATCACTGTCAAAGCTAGCATCAATGTAACCATTTACGACAAGCTCTTTGTCACCTTCATAAACGAGAAACATATCCTTAGTCCTTTTCAGGTACTTCAGGATGTTCTTGATTGTTGTCCAGTGATCCACTCCTGGATTACTTTGGTACCTCCCTGCTAAACTTATAGCAAGGCACACATCAGGTCTGGTACACATCATAGCATACATGATAGAACCTATGGCTGAGGCATAGGGAATGACTTTCATGTTCTCTCTATCTTCTACAGTGGTCGGGCATTGAGTCTGACTCAACTTCACACCTTGTAACACAGGCAAGAACCCTTTCTTAGACCGATCCATTTTGAACTTCTTCAAAACTTTATCAAGGTATGTGCTTGGTGAAAGCCCTATTAAGCGTCTTAATCTATCACTATAGATCTTGATGCCCAATATATAAGCAGCTTCACCGAGGTCTTTCATTGAAAAACTTTTATTCAAGTATCCTTTTATGCTATCCAGAAATTCTATATCATTTCCAATCAACAATATGTCATCCACATATAATATTAGAAATGCTACAGAGCTCCCACTCACTTTCTTGTAAATACATGCTTCTCCAAAAGTCTATATAAAACCATATGCTTTTATCACCTCAGCAAAGCGTATATTCCAACTCTGAGATGCTTGCACCAGTCCATAAATGGATCGCTGGAGCTTTGCACACTTTGTCAGCACCTTTAGGATCGACAAAACCTTCTGGTTGCATCATATACAACTCTTCTTTAAGAAATCCATTAAGGAATGCAGTTTTGACATCCATTTGCCATATTTCATAATCATAAAATGTGGCAATTTCTAACATGATTCAGAGAGACTTAAGCATTGCAACGGGTGAGAAAGTCTCATGTAGTCAACTTTTTGAACTTGTCAAAAACCTTTTGCGACAAGTCGAGCTTTATAGACAATAACATTACCATCAGCGTCAGTCTTCTTCTTGAAGATCCATTTATTCTCTATGGGTCGCTGATCATCGAGCAAATCCACCAAAGTCCACACTTTGTTCTCATACATGGATCATATCTCAGATTTCATGGCTTCAAGCCATTTATCGGAATCTAGGCTCATCAGAGGTTCTTCATAGTTCGTAGGTTCGTCATGGTCAAGTAACATGACTTCTAGAATAGGATTACCGTACCACTCTGGTGCAGATCGTGCTCTGGTTGATCTATGCTACGTCTTGAGCTAGTGTTGGTTTTCCTCGAAGAGGAGAGGGTGATGCAGCAAGTGTAGCGTAAGTATTTCCCTCAGTTTTTGAGAACCAAGGTATCAATCCAGTAGGAGGCTCCTCAAAAGTCCCACGCACCTACACAAACAAACCGAGAACTCACAACCAACGCAATAAAGGGGTTGTCAATCCCTTCACGGCCACTTGCGAAAGTGAGATCTAATAGAGATAGTATGATAAGATAAATATTTTTTTGGTATTTTATGATATAGATGCAAGAAAGTAAAGATGCAAATAAAAGTAGATTGAAAGCAAATATGATAAGAGATAGACCCGGGGGCCATAGGTTTCACTAGAGGCTTCTCTCGAGAGCATAAGTATTACGGTGGGTGAACAAATTACTGTCAAGCAATTGATAGAAAAGCGAATAATTATGACGTTATCTAGGCATGATCATGTATATAGGCATCACATCCAAAACAAGTAGACCGACTCCTGCCTGCATATACTATTATTACTCCACACATCGACCGCTATCCAGCATGCATCTAGAGTATTAAGTTCATAAGAACGGAGTAACACATTAAGCAAGATGATATGATGTAGCACTACAAAAAAAGACACATCCGTGACATTTTGGGCCGAACGAATTTTTTTCTGTCATACATATGACACTTCTATGACGATAATTGTGACAAAACCCAGTATCATCATAGATGTGGTGGGCTACTACTTCTATTACAAAAAATCATGATAGAAAATGGGTTTTTCGTCCTGGGCGTGCCGGAGACGCAGCTGCATGACATTCTTTGGGCCGTCCATGACGGAAAAAACCGTGGTAGAAGCGAGGGGGAGGAAAATTTCAGGGAGTTGCCGGTTACGGTGGGAGGTCGGGGCGGAGTGATGCACGTTTCTCTCGTACGTACGCGCGTGTGTGCGAGGCGTTGGCTCTAACTGAAGCCGAGTGAGGCGTTGGGCTCTAACTGAACCCGAGCGATTGCACTGCAGGCTACGCGTTACTGAACCCGAGCGATCGATTGATGGCTGTTAACTGAACCCGATGGAGCGATTCCTTCGCTACTGCTGCTAACTGAAGCCGATCGATGCTGCCACTGGGATGAAC